>NW_022196911.1:103101790-103108176 GCF_008632895.1 Mastomys coucha | reverse complement strand
CCCAAGCAGTAACTCTTAAGACTGAGCTATATGTCTGGCCCTAATATATCTTACTTTTAAAAAATAGATCATATCTAACAGAGTATAAAGCACCATTTGTGATTCATCCAAATTTTGAATGTAAGTTATTGTATTACAGTAATGTGTCCCTGGATAAATGATAATAGGTTGTTTATCTTTGTTCCTGTATTTTTTTCCATTGGTCCTCTGTTATTTTTGTATTTAAGACTGCTAAAATCAATGGCTGTGTTGGTGGAATACCTTTAATTACAACCCTTGGGAGGCAGAGACAGGCTGGTCTTTGTGAGTTTGAGGTGTGTCTGGTTTATATATTGAGTTGCAGGCTCCACATTGAGACTTTTTTTTTTAAAGGCTGAACCTTTAAAATATACTGTTATAATCAACATTTTAAAATATTTATTTTGTGTGTGGGTGTTTTGCTTGTGTGTTTGTGTGTACATGGTTCTTTCTGAAATCAGAAGAGAACATTGGATTTCCTGGAACTGGAGTTACAGATGATTGTAAGCCACCATGTTGGTGCTTGGAGCCAATTCTGAGTCCTTTGCAAGATCAACAAATGCTCTTAAAAGCTGAGCCATCTCTCCAGCACCATAATCAACATTCTAAAAAATTTTGTTTGGTTTTGTGAGACAAAACAGTCTTAACAGTGTAGATCAGACTGGCCTTGAACCTTAGTGATCCTCTTGCTTTACCTCTTAATTACAGGTGTATGACACTAATCTTTGCTGTAATCAGCATTATTACATGTTTTGTATAATTGACGTGTATTAATTAGTGGACACTGGAGCTAATGAGATGGCTCAGCAAGTGAAGTTTGCCACCAAGCCTGATGACCTGAGTTCAGTCACTGAGCCTCACAAGATAGAAGTAAGGAACTGTCTCTCAAAAGTTATCCTCTGATTTCACTCACACTCATGACCTGGCATATTGTGTACATGTGTGTGCACACACAAACACACATAAACAAAAAAATTAGACACTGTCAAGTGTCCATCCATTGTCACTCTCTGCTTGTACAACAGCTGTATGAAGTAGGAGACTGAGTGAGTTTCAGAATTCAGGTTACTTGACTAGAGTATAGTGAAACTCAGTATGAGTTATGTGGAAAACCATCATTTGCAGTTACTCCTAGCTATATTTTTTTTTTTTTTTTTTTTGCTCAAAGATTACTATTATCCTCAGAACTTTCCCTGAGCTGAACTGGTTTCGTCTGTGACTCTTAAGAGACCCTTAGTGTAGTTTAGAATAGGATCTAACACATAAAAGGCAGTTGCTGCTATGCTGTAAATTTCATGAGGACACAATTCCTGGCTCAGCACAAATTGGGAGCTTTGGACACTTGACTGAATGAATGTTGGAGACCTATATGTACTTTTATACAGTCCCACAGGTATTTGTTATGATTACTGCATTGGGTATAAGTTGGCAAGAGATAGGGACCACTCCATTTAGGACCTTGTTGTGCTTGTCAAAAAGTTTGATACTGTTTTAAGATGATGAGAGCCCATATAAGTTTTTTTATATTTGCCATTTAAAGTAGCCTAGTGGTAATAGGGAAGCTAGGACTGTAATTGAAGCTATAAGGACTGATTTTAGGAGAGCTAGTTAAGAGAATTTGATAGCAACTATTGTCAGGTTCCTTTTTGCTATTTGAACTTTTTTCCCAGTTTTTTCATTTTTTCGAGACAGGGTTTCTCAAGACAGGGTTTCTCTGTATAGCCCTGGCTGTTTTGGAACTCACTCTGTAGACCAGGCTGGCCTTGAACTCAGAAATCTACTTGCCTCTGCCTCCCAAGTGCTGGGATTAAAGACTACCTAGCTTCCCCAAATTTTTATTATTACAGATAATTACTGTAAGCATCTTGGTATAGATAACTTGGTTTTTTTGTTTTTTGTTTGTTTGTTTGGTTTTGAGAATCATATTACCCAGGATGGTCTTGAACTCTTAAGTAGTTAAGAATGACCTTGGACTTCTGTTCTTCCTGCCTTTCTGAGTGCTAGGCTTACAGGTATGTGCCATTATGACCAATTTTTTGGTAGTGCTGGGGAGTGAACCTAGGGGATCTTGAATGCTAAGGAAGTTCCAAATGAACTACATACCAAGTCCATAATTTTGAATTAAAAACTATTTTCTTACCACATTTCAGAGTATGTATGGTGATGCACATCTACCTATATCTGAACATTCTTGAGGTTGAGGCAGGAAGATCATAAGCCAGCCTATTATAGTGAGTTCTAGCCAGCCTGGGATATATGAAGAGACTGTTTTTTTGAAAAAAAAAAATTATTGTCATGTTCAAGTGTATTGATCCTTTTAAGATTTAAAAAAATTATTTTGTTTATTTATTGGTTTAAAAACTTTTTCCATACAATATATTTCTTCCCAACTCTTTCTATATCTCCACTTCCCTACCCAACTTCATGTTCTTTTTCTCTCAAACATAAATCAAAACAAAAACCTCTCAAAAAACAAAATAAAACAACCACAAAAGAAGGACACAAAAGCCTTGGAGTTGGCCAACCATTCCTGAACATAGGCATGCCCTGGACAAACATTCCTGCACAAACATCATGACCAAGAAGCAAGTTGGGGAGGAAAGGGTTTATTTAGCTTACTTCCACGTTGCTGTTGATCACCAGAGGAAGTCAGGACTGGAACTCAAGCAGGTCAGGAAGCAGGAGCTGATGCAGAGGCCATGGAGGGATGTTCCTTACTGTCTTGCTTCCTCTGGCTTGCTCAGCCTGCTCTCTTATAGAACCCAAGACTACCAGCCCAAGGATGGCACCACCCACAAGGGGCCCTCTCACCTTGATCACTAATTGAGACAATGCCTTACAGCTGGATCTCATGTAGGCATTTCTTCGAGGGAGGCTCCTTTCTCTGTGATAACTCCAGCTGTGTCAAGTTGACACAAAACCAGCCAGTACATGTACTTAGTATCCACTGCACTGGAAAAAAACTGATTTTTTCCGTTCCAGCAGATTATCAGTTGCAGGTAGCTTCTTGGTTAGGGGTGGGACTTTGTGTTCTCTTCCATTTCTCTGTGCTTAGATTTTTGTCTGTGCTGGTCTTGAACTTGTGTGGGTCCTGTGCATGCTGCCGCAGTCTCTGTGAATGCATGCATGCACCAGTTGTTTCCCTGGAGTCATCCACCACTGCTGAACCTTACAGTCCTTCCATCTCCTCTTCCACATAGATCATCCCTGAGCCTTGAAGTGATGTGTTTGATTGACATCAATTTCATTTAGGACTGAGTACTCCAGAGTCTTTTCCTTTTTGCACATTGTCCAGTTGTGGGTCTCTGTATGAACCTACTGTGAGAAGCTGCTTCTCTGGTGAAGGTTCAGTGATACACTGATATATGTGTATAGCAGTATGTTATTAGGAGTCATTTTATATTTTCTTGCTGTGTTTATTTAGCAGAATTATTGTTAGATTTTCTCCTACCAGTAGATGGAGCTCTTTCTATGTGGGTAGATAGCTGTCAAACTGAAGGCTTGTAAACCAAAGTCAAAATGAGTGTACTTGGAATAAATGGGATTAAAGAATTAGACACGGGGAAAGGCAACTCCAGCTTCCAGGAAAACTCTACACATAATTTAGTTTATGAATGTAAATTTAAATGCTGCATGTTGTAGAATAGACAAAACTCTATTAAATTAGAAGAACTACTAACATGAATTAATTTTACTTGTATTTTATGATCAGATTCTAATAACTTTCTATTGTTTTTTGCCCTCCCCCACCCCCACTTTGAAACAGGTTTCTCTTTGAAGTCTTGGGTGTCATGGAACTCATTATGCAGACCAAGGTGGTCTCAAACTCAAAAGATCTTCCTGCCTCTGTTTCCCAGTGCTGGGATTAAAAGCATGTGACACTATAACTGGCTTTCTAATAACTTCCTTAGAAAGAAAGTTTGTAAAGAAAAAAAAACCATGGATTGGTTAAATTGATCATGTTATAAAGTATAAAAAATACTTTCAATTTCTGAAAAAGTCATGAAGCATTTGATACATTCAGAATGCTATATCTGACAGTACTTGATACATAGTTCATCAATGAATTAAAGAAGGGTGGAATTGAAAAAGGTGCAAATATTCTTTAGGACTTTATTTGGAAACAAGGATTTCTCTCCATGATGTCACTATTGAATTAGCTAATATCTCAGTAATTTTGACATTAAGCTATGAAGGTATAGGACTGAAGAGTTCTTTTGCTAATTTTCAACTTGATTGATAGGATTGTTAACATCTTTATTGCGTTTATGTGATTTGGTGGGTCTGAGGATATCTCTCAGGAGTCAGTCTTCTCCTTTCACCATGGAAGTCCTGGGGACTGAGTTTAGGTCCTTTGGCTTGGCGGCAAGTGCCTTTGGATGTTAGCTGTCTCTTTGATCCAGTTGTTAAAGTTCTGATACCACTCAGCAAACTTAAAAATCTAGCTGAAATTTACAAATTTGTGGAGTATCACTTAAGAAAATTTGCATACATAGTTTGTTTATAACAGTTTTGTTAACTGAACAAGTAAAAATGTTTAAAAAGGATTTGTGACAAGCATACTTAAAAGGACTGAGCTCCAGGGTCAAGAGCACTGGCTGCTTGCTAACCTGGGTTCAGTTCCCAGCATCTGTGTGACAGAATCATGTGTAATTCCAGTTTTAGGGAATCTGACCTCCTTTCTGACCTCAAGACATGCATGTGGTACATAGACATAAATGCAAGCAAAACATTCATATACATAAAAATAAATCTTAGAAAAGTCTGAGACAGTACATTGACGTACACTTGTGATCCCAGCTACTTGGAAGGCTGAGGCTGTAGGATCTTACATTCAGAATTAACCTAGGCAAAACAGTGAGACTTTTAAAATATGGGGACAGGGAATGGGAAAGGCCTTGGGTAAAAGTGCAAGCAGCACAGACCCTTTACATGTAAAAAGTTGACACGTGTGTAATCCCAGCATTCCTCTAGGAAATAGAAGTCAGAGACCAGAGAATCTCTTGGAAACTTGTGGACCAGCTAGCCTTGCATGCAAAGCATCAAACAAAACAAAGCAAGGAAACAAGTAAATGCAGCAACTCTAGACCGTCATTCCCAGCACTCAGGAGGCAGAGGCAGGCAGATCTCTGAGTTTGAGGCCAGCCTGATCTACAGAGTGAGTTCTAAGATGGCCAAGGCTACCCAGAGAAACCCTGTCTCAAAAAACAAACAAGAGCAGACAGACATAGAGACTACACTGCAAAAATGAGGAGGAAAGGTGAGGACTAACTCCCAAAGGTTGTCTTCTGATCTCCATATGCACACTGAGGCATACACCTGCCCATGTTCTGTACACACATCATACACACACATATACATTCCGTACATACATACCATTGCATGTACAGATAAAAAGACCTTTTTTCTTTTTTAATAAGACAGGATTTTTCCATGTAACAGTTGTGGCTGTGCTAGAACTCACTTTGTAGACCAGGCAGGCCTTGAACTTATAGAGATGCACCTGCCTTGCCTCCTGAGTGCTGGGACTATGCCTGGCTGAAAAAAAAAAAAAACAAATTTAAAAGTCAGTCATTCTTAGGAGTAGTGTAATGATATATTAGTTCCAAAGAGAGCAAATTTAATAATTTTTCTCTTCTTTGTAGTTGATGCTCTGGCAATAAATGGCAGGCTTGTTTTGATATAAGAAAGCCCCAGGGGGGCTGGGCGGTGGTGGTGGTGGTGGTGGTGGTGGTGGCGGCGGCGGCGGCGGCGGCGGCGGCGGCGGCGGCGGCGGCGGCGGCGGCGGCGGCGGCGGCGGCGGCGGCACACGCCTTTAATCCCAGCACTTGGGAGGCAGAGGCAGGCGGATTTCTAAGTTCGAGGCCAGCCTGGTCTACACAGTGAGTTCCAGGACAGCCAGGGCTATACAGAGAAACCCTGTCTCAAAAAAACCAAAAAAGGGGGGGGGGCCCAGGGGTTATATTAAAGGCTAAAATAGATAACTGTATTTAGAAGGGTTATAATTCTAAACTCTGGATTATCTAGCTGTTCAGTGGCCAGGGTGAGGACAGTCATCCCCTCTTCCCTTTAGGAGAACCATGGTGCAAAGAAGCCATCTGTAGAGGCTGTAGGCCATTTGTGTTGATGCACCAGGACGTATGTATCTCCCTTCCCTCCTCTTCCTTCCCTTCCTCTTTCCCTTCCTTCCCTTCCCTCCCTTCCTCTTTCCCTTCCTTCCCTTCCTCTTTCCCTTCCCCTCCCTTCCCTCCCTTTCTCTTTCCCTTCCTTCCCTTCCCTCCCTTCTTCTTTCCCTTCCCCTCCCTTCCTCTTCCCTTCCCCTCTCTTTCCTTTTCCTTTTTGTTTTTGAAAAAAGGTTTTGCTTTTGA
>NW_022196911.1:103074086-103101780 GCF_008632895.1 Mastomys coucha | reverse complement strand
CTGCAACTTTTTTTTTTTTTATATTTATTTATTATTATATGTAAGTACACTGTAGCTGTCTTCAGGTGCACCAGAAGAGGGAGTCAGATCTCATTACAGATGGTTGTGAGCCACCATGTGGTTGCTGGGATTTGAACTCAGGACCTTTGGAAGAGCAGTCAGTGCTCTTTAACCGCTGAGCCATCTCACCAGCCCCCGCAACTTTTTTTTTTTATTAAACTTGTAATTAAAAGATAAAATGAGGTGACCATTACTGAGGGCAGTACAGATCAGTGTATCTGATAGTTTAGCTTGAAATATTGAAAACTGTCTTGATATCCTAAGAAATCCTAGCTTTGTAACCGGTACCCACTTGTTGGCCAAGTCATTTAAAATAGATTCAATGTCTTCCAAAAAATAAAAATTTGAACTTGCTTTGCTGTCTTTTTTTAAGTTAATTTTAAAGTTAACATATAAAGTGATAGGTTTCATTATGGCATTTTCACAAGTGAGTCATTGTACTTTCTTTGCCATTATAGTTTTTTTTAAATTAAAATCATTTTAAATTATGTGTTGTGTGTGTGGGTATGTGTATGTCAGGGCAGATGCTTTTTGAGGCCTAAGGCATTGAATCCTTCTAGAGCTACAGTTTATTGTGAACCACCTGACATGGGTGCTGGGTGCTGAAATCAGGTCCCTTCATGAACAGTACACAAAACCTGTCCCTAACAGATTTTTCAAATTTCTTAACTATATAACAACTAATTTTTATCTGGAAAAACCACCCTATTGCTAGCCAAACAAATTCTTCTCCCAGTTATTTGGAACAAAGGAGAAAAAACAAAAACCCTGAATGATTTATATGATATTTGGAAAAATTATATTTGTTGTATAAAAGATTTTTGGTTTTTCTTTATAAAAAGTAGCTCTCAAACTTGCCCTCCTCCCAATAATTTTATTATCTCATGTCTTTTATGGGTCAGGAACTTGGGAAGAGGATCCATTGGGCACTTTTGGTTCAGCATCTGTCATATGTTTATTTAGAGGGCAGCTGGAACTGGAATAGCTGAAGAGTTCCCAGGCATTTCTTTCTCCACAGGTCATGTCCAAGCTTCCATATGGTCTCTCTTCACAGAGAGTCACACTGCCAGGTAGCTTCAGGGCAGTTGCATTGCTAAGGAGGGAGCTAGGAGGCACTAACAAGGAACTGTCCAGGGAGCAAAGTGAAAGTTGTACTTTCTCTTCTGACCCAGCCTGGAAAAGCCTTGCTATAATTTATTGGTCATAAGCAAGTGAGTTACAAGCTTTTCTAAATTAATGGGGAGGGAATGCAAATTTCCCTGTCTTCTGGATAGAAAAAAAAAAAGTGAATTTGCAGCCATTTTAACAATTGTATGTGATGGCAGTGTCAGCAGCTGTTGCTGTTTTTTGGAGTTTTAGGTGGTATTATTACTTTTTTCTTTGGTTTTTTGAGACAGGGTTTCTCTGTGTAGCCCTGACTGTCCTGGAACTCACTCTGTAGACCAGGCCAGCCTCGAACTCAGAAATCTGCCTGCCTCTGCCTCCCAAGTGCTGGGATTAAAGGTGTATGCCCACCACTGCCTGGCCTATTTACTTATTTTTGAATATTTATTTCATGTGTGTAAGTTGCTGGCATGTATGTATGTGTGTCATATGTATACCATGGAAGTTACAACAGGATGTTGGATCCCATAGAGTTACATTACAGACAGGTGTGAGTCACCATGTGTGTGCTGGGAGTTGAACCTGTATGTTCATCAGTAAGTGTTCTTAACTGCTGAGTCATCTCTTCAGCTCCTATATATGTTTTTGTATACTAATCTAACATACCATTTTCTAGCTTCTTTTTTTTCCCATTTCTGTGACAGGGTTTTTCTGAGTGGTCTGTGTGGCCTTTGCTATTCTGGAACTTTTTCTGAGACTGCTCCAGTCTTGAACTCAAGATCCAACTGCCTCTGCCTTTAGAGTGCTGAGGTTAAGGCATGGGTCACCATGCTAGCTCATTTTTTCCAGCCTTTATTGTCTGTGTTCTACCTCTGAAGTGTCCAGGCATTTTACTATTATCACCTAATGTCAATAGCCTCAAGAATTATGATAATTTTTGTTGACTATAAAAGTTTAAGATTATTTGTAAAGGACTAAAAAGATACACAATGGAAAAAGTAACAGATTGGCAAAGAAGGAAGACAGACACATCTGAATGGAACAACTTATATAATGTGAATTTCTTTAGTTCTCTGTTGATTTTTATACTGAAAAAGGTTATACTGCAGAGTTAATCAAAAAATGGAGCTGAATGTTGGTGACACACACCTTTAATCCTGTTCAGAACACCAAGGCTCCACAGAGAAACCCTGTCTCATACACACACACACACACACACACACACAGAGAGGGAGAGAGAGGGACAGAGAGAGAGAGAGAGAGAGAGAAAGAGAGAGAGAGAGAGAGAGAGAGAGAGAGAATATCACAGAATGGGACTGAAGAGGTAGGCCCAGGGGTAGAAGGAGCACTGGCTGCTCTTCAAGAGGACCTGGGCTTTATTCCGAGCACCTGTACAATGATTCACAACTTGTCTAATGGTTATGGGTATCCATGGGCATCTGGCACTCGTGGTTCACAGACATGCATATATGCAAAAACATCCATATATGTAAAATAAAAATAATAAAAGAATCAATGAATGTTAGTGCTCCCTTAGAGCATGTTTTGTTTTCTTCAGCCATTCTATGAACCAACCATTCTTACAGAGCAGCCACATAAATTAGAAGGAAAAGTAAGATTGAGTTATTTCTACTATTGCTTTCTATTAACTTAAGAATGAACTGTAGGAGCTTGATAGATAGTTCACTGAGCTCAATGGTTAAGAGCACTGGCTGCTCTCCCAGAGGGGTTCAGTTCCTAGGACCCACATAGTTGCCTACAGCCATCTATAACTTAAGTCCTAGGAATCTGACACCCCTCTTCTGACCTGGGCACTTCTGGCATGGTTACTGCATGCATATACACATATATATACACATATATATATATATATACATATATGTGTATATATATACACACACATACACATGCATATATATAAATACATACATAATTAAAAATGAACTTAAATTGTGAATAGTTTTAAACTAATAGAAAAATTATGACATTAATAGTTCCTATATTTCTTAAACTCACTTTTCCTTATTTGTCAACTATTTTACTACAGTATTGTATATTTGTTAAAATTGATGAATCAATATTGATAAAGTATTAATTGAGTTCTGAAATCCATGCTATAATAGTCAAGGTTCTCTAGAGTCACAGAACTTATGGAATATCTTTACATATTATGGGAATTTATTGTAATGACTTACAGTCCAACTAACCTAACAATGGGCAGCTGTGGATGGGAAGTCCAAGGCTCTCTAGTAGTTGCTCAGTGCACGAGGCTAGCCGTTTCAGCTGCTGTTCTGTAGAAGGTTCCAACAGATGTGCTGGTGAGAAAGTGCAAACAGGTGAAAAAGAGTGAGTCTTCTTCTATCTCTTGTATGAAGGCAACCAGCAGAAGGGGCCCAGGTTGAAGTTGTGTACTACCACCCCTGGATTTGGAACTTGCTCTGTCCCAGGCTGGCCTTGAACTCAGATATTCTTGCCTAATCTCCTGGGATTAAAGTCATGTACTACCTTGCCTGGGCCTTAATTTTTCATAGCCACTATGCCTCAAGATCTGGATCAAAAGTGTGTGTCATCTATGTCAAGATCTGGGTCAAAACCCTGTGTTTTCCAGACTCAAGATCTGGATCACAGGTAAGCCCAGTTGACAACCAAGAGTAGCTACCACACACACTTTATTCAGATTGTAGCTGATTCAAAGGAAAATAGCAAGAGTGCAGAATCCAGCCATGTCATGTCTCTCTATAAAGACAGGAGGCAGAGGTAGCAGACTGTTTCTGAGGGTGTTGGTGAGAGGAAATCTTGGAAAGGTTCTACATTTCCTCTGGGTCATGCAGGTGATTTTTTTTCTCACCTTGAACAAAGTTTAAGTCTTATTTTTGAGAAAAGTTAACCCAGCTGGCTCCAGACCCATTGCGCTATGGGAGTAAAAGAGAAATGCTGGTTTGAAAAATGAGGTTTCTGACTGCAGCCTAAATGATAAGTTTTCAACCCCTTGCCACTGATCAGCTCCAGAACAGGAGCAGCTAATTATGTACTTTATACTTTATGAACAAGGTTTTTCTGTCAAAATTGTACAGCCCCAGAGAAAACACTTGTGAATTTTGGAGTCTCCCAATGAAATGGCTGTGCCACCTTGCCAGATGCCATGTAAAGAGAGCCATCAGTTGCCAAGTTGAGGAGGAAGGGACTTTTCATTCATTCACTTATTTACATAAGAGAAAAATTAGAACTTCCAACAGCAATATCATCAGCAAGAAGACAGGAGAATGCCTTCAGAATTCTGAAGGAAGATGGTTTCTAGCTCAGAATCCAGTGATGCCCACAAATGAGAAGGCTGAATAAGGGCATTTTGGAACTGCCAGCTCTCAGAAAGATCATTTCAATTCCCTGCTGTCTTAGAAAGCTTCTGAAAGGATATGCCCAATGAGCGATCATACTACTGGAAGAAGAGTAGAAGGGTGGTTGTAATTGCACATACAAAGGGAGGAGCAGAGAGGGGCAGAGCAGAAGAAAGTCCTGGAATAATGTTCTAGAGAACAGACTGACAGGATAGGACACTGACATTCTGTGCAGTCTTGGGTTTTTTGTTTTTCCTTGGTAGAGGGTCTGTTGTAAACTGTTTACAAATGACCAAAATCCAAACTTGTGAAATGCATTATGCAAATATTTATGCATTTATTCACCAAAATTATAAATTTTTTAGTTTGACAGTTTGGAGATTACAGAAACAGTATTTTTAAAAATTGTAAACTTTTATGTTGTAGTAATTTTCACACCCACTAAGCCCATGTAAAAACACACTTCAGTTATTATATTAATAAGCTATAAGCCTAGATTGGGCAACTCTAGTACCACACCAGCCTATCCCCAGCTATCATACCCTTGCCACTCACAATTTCTCCCGGCCACATGGTTCTGCACCATCTTTTCTTCCTCTTCCTCTCTTCTCCTTCCTCTTTTCCTCCTCTTTTAGACCTCCTCTCCCATCCTTTTCTTCTGCCCAATCATAGGCTCTAGCCTTTATTTGACCAGTGAAAATGGGCAGAAGATTCACATGATATCACTTGAGTACTTGTGTGACTGCTAGTGGGAGGGCAGCCTCTCCTGAGGAAGCAAAATTAGCATCAGAAAACAGCATTAGGGCAGAGACAGCACCATAACATGGTGCATGCCTTTAATCCCAGCACTCTGGTAGCAGAAGCAGGACTATCTCTAGAGTTCAAGGCCAGCCTGGTCTACAAAATGAGCTCCACAACAGCCAGGACTACATAGACCCTGTTTAAAAAAAAAAAAAAAAAAAAGAGTTTTTATTTTGTTTTGTTGTAGTATTGGATTGAACCCAGGGCCTTTTGTCTACTAGGTGAGTACTGTGCCACTGAGCTACACCCCAATTTTAGAAAAAAAATTTTAAAATTCTACTTATGTTTATGCATAAGAATGTGTGTAAGTCAGGATGACTTGAGGGTGTTGGTTCTCTCCCCTGTGTGGGTTCCAGGATCAAACTCAGGTTTTCAGCCTTGGCTACCAGACACCTTTACCCACTGAGCCATGTCATCTACCTTGGAAGAAAAAATTTCTCTTACACATACAAATTGTTTTTGGATTTATTGAAAATGAGTGCCAGGGACACTTTGGGATTCTTTATCTATTGGATTGAATATTTTTTCTAAAATGTAAACTTTTCTTGTCTTAGTAAATATTTACCTTCAGGATCTTGCAGGCTTATATTTGTTATAGAATGGATTTTAACATTAAAGCCATATTAGTATAGATCAAATATATACTATAAATGTATAATCTTTAAGTTTGGAGATAAATGTTTTTTATCACCTGTTTTTTAAATAGCTTTTTAATGTTATGTTTTCCTTGTCTCTGGCTGAAACTTTGGGAACAGAGGTTTATTTTCTGTGATTTGTACCGATTGTATTGAGGTAATTCCGTGCTTTTTACTAACTGATGAAGCCTGAGTTTGAGAGCTGGGAGTGATGGCACTTGCTTGTAATCCCAGTGCTTGTAAGGTAGATATAGGAGCACGAGGAGGTCAAGGTCATATTCAGCTATATAGTGAGTTTGAGGCCAAGCTAGGCCACATGAGACCTTGCCCCAAAACAAACAAACAAAAACCCAAGCTGGGTGGTGGTGGGGCACGCCTTTAATCCCAGCACTTGGGAGGCAGAGGCAGGCAGATTTCTGAGTTCGAGGCCAGCCTGGTCTACAAAGTGAGCTCCAGGACAGCTAGAGCTATACAGAGAAACCCTGTCTTGAAAAGCCAAAAAAAAAAAAAGAAAAGAAAAAAAGAAACCTTCCCCCACCTCAACCCCCACACCCCCAATTTGGAAGTATTTAGCTTTGTTACTCTTTTAAGTCGTTTTGGGATAGTGTTTGTCTTAAACTGTGGAAGACTCAAGATTTGAGTCTTGTTCTATTAGAGTGATTTTAAAATGACTTCAGAAGAATGTTACTCAGTTTTTATGTCTTAGCTTTTAAAGAATAAGCTAAATATAAATAAATATGTATGGCTAGTTTAGTCTGTAGGAAAAGTGGACAGTGAAAAGGTTAACTTGTCTTCTTTTCTCTTTTCCTTTTTCCATTTTCATGTGTGTGATGTTCATGTGTGTATGCACTTTACATATATGTGGACATACCCATGTGTGAGTGCTTATGTATGTGGAGGCTTAAGGGTCATGTTGGGATCAGCCACCATCATCTTGGATCATTCTCACTTTATCCATGGAAGCAGGGTCACAATCAACCCCGAGCTTGCTGATATGTCTAGCCTTAGTAGAAGCTTGCTCTGGTGATCTTTGCATTTACCCTCTGAGGTTAGAATTACAGGATGGCCACTAAGCCTGATTGGCTCTCACCTGGGTTTTGATCCAAACTCTTGCAGGACAAATGTATTAACCACTGAGCAATCTCTTCAGACCTTGTTATCTACTTTATTTTTTCCTGTCTTTTGTTGTTGTTTGTTTTGTTTTGTATTTGTTTTTGTTTTTTTCAAGACAGGGTTTCTCTGTGTAGCTCTGGCTGTCCTAGAACTCACTCTGTAGACCGGGCTGGCCTCGAGCTCAGAAATGCGCCTGCTTCTCCTCCCAAGTGCTGGGGTTAAAGGTGTACGCCACCGAACTTTCTAAGTAGACTGACATTGAGCCTGTAGAGATCAGTCTGCCTTTGCCTCCCAAGGTGCACATTAACACAGCTACCCTGTTCACCACTTTCCTAATTTGGCTTTCACATACAAGTTACCAGTTTCTTCCTTACATTGTAAATTGCCAGTTGCTTACATAGAGACTGCTTTTGTTTTTTGTTGGTCTATTCATTTCCTCCTCGTCTGGTAACTTTCACCCTATTTTTCTTTTAGGAACCTCTCTTGTTCTGTTCTTAGTTCAAGTAATGCTTGTGGGTCTACAGTGACTCTGTAGACTTAAACTCTTCAAATCACAAGTGGAGAGAGAAGCATGGGAAAGATTTAAATATATAAAGTGTGGAGTTAAGTTGTGGAGGGGGAAGAAAAGGAACACCTGAGGTGTGAGATTCTACTTGAATGGTAGGCTGGGCCATCAGGATTTTATCTAGTGAGTCGAGTTGTGTAACTGAGTCACCATTCTGTGCATCCTAATTGTCAGGACCTACTATTTGTCCTTTCTCTGACCCATCCCTTCTTTGCTAGTCTACTCACTCTTCTACCACAGTTCAGTCTTTTGGTCTCAGGCAAGAGTGTCCTGTTATTAACAGACATGGTTTTTCCTTTTTCCTACAGCTCATTCTGGACCTCACTAATAGATTATTTCCTCCAGCGTACCACTAATCATGTGTTCTCCTTTCATGGAAACTTAATCTTTTGTGAGCAGCATTGAATTCATGCTCCTTAGCTTGTCAATAAAGACACTAGAGCATTGGTGGTGCACGCCTTTAATCCCAGCACTTGGGAGGCAGAGGCAGGCGGATTTCTGAGTTCGAGGCCAGCCTGGTCTACAAAGTGAGTTCCAGGACAGCCAGGGCTACACAGAGAAACTCTGTCTCGAAAAACCAAAAAAAAAAAAAAAAAAACATTTCATTTTTCTGCTTCTGTTTTCACACTTTATAGAAACTTTGTCTACTTTTTAAATGTAATTTTATTTTATTTTTTTGATATCTCACGTACCCTGATCTGGCTTTGAACTATTATAAGACTCCTGATTCTCTGCCTACCAAGTGCTGAGATTATAGTAATGCATCATCACTGGGGATTTTGCTATCTGTATTAAGGGACCCAATCAACTCCTAGAACCTGAGTGTAGAGGAATTTGCCATGAGCAATGCTGCCTTTTATTCTAATAATTACTGTGTGGGCTGGAGAGATGTCTTAGCATACCAGTTCTCAACTTGTAGGTTGCTACTGTTTTGGGGTTGAACAACCCTATCATAGGGGCTACATATCAGATATTTATATTGCAATTCATAAGAGTAGCAAAATTGCAGTTATGAAATAGTAATGAAATAACTTTATGGTTAGCGATCACAACATGAGGAACTGTACTCTAAAGAGTTGCATTAGAAAGGTTGAGAACTATTGTTTTAGCAGGCAGAAAGCACTGGCCACCAAGTCTTCGGAGTTGGGTTTGATACTTGCATTGTAGAGCTAGAGGGCTGACTCCCTTGAGTTGTTCTCTGACAGTCCAGTGTTTTTTCAGGTGCTACCACCCCTCAGCTCCACCTCTATATGCTTTGTGACTTTCCATATTTTAAGTTCTTCAGCTAAATTGTTGCACTAAATCGTCAAGTTCATACTGCAAAGCAGATGAATAAAAATATTACACAAGAAAACACTGATGTCACAGTAATTTGTACCTAGGCTCAAGCTAGGTAAGCGCTTGGGGGGATGAACATTTGAATCCAGACAGACATTTCAAATGACTGTTTATAAATTATGTTAGTCTTCCCTAATTGTTAGGTCTCCTGATACAGAGATCTGGACACCCTGAACAATTTGTTTGTTTGTTTGCTTTCTTTAAGAAGTTACTTTTGGGTTCATTTTCCCTTGTGGCTTAGGGAGGGCAGAGGGGAAGACAGGTAAAGTAGTTGTAGCTTCCTTTTGAATCAGGTTTTAAGCCAAGCAGGTTGAGTGTGTGTTTTGAATTAATTAAGTTTTCCTCTCTTGCCTGCTTCTCTTGGCAGCTGCCTGAGTACTAGTCAGCTGGATGCGTTTGGTTGAACTGGCACACGCTCCCTGGGTAGGCTAAGGTTAGGAATATGCTGGGGTGTGGACAGTTCTTAACCATATGGTGTGGCTTACACAGGACTGTTTGGCTAGTCTAGTTTCAAGCACCACAGCTATTGGAGACATTTGCAATTAATGTGCCAACCCTTGAAGCTTCTGGAGATTAAAAGCTTTGTCTTTTCCCCATTTTTAAAAAGAGAGGCTCAGAATAATCCTGGAGTGATAGGGGTAGCTAAGAGAGGATGAGTGGCAGTGTGTGATGGTGAAGTGTGGATCCTCCCTAATCTTTAATTTCCTTCTGTAGAGTGGCTTTTAATGCTGTGAATTCAGAGGTGGGAATGAACTAAGCTACAGAATGCTCTGCATAGTACCTGAGAAGTATTATGCACTTAATGAATGAGTGTTATTGCTATTCATGGTCTTAGTATGTCTAGTGCTGTGTGTGAGCAGAAGAGCAGAAGTAGAATATGGAGTGCTGTTTGTTGTTGTTAATTCCATAAGGAGATGGTTAAGTCCATTTTGTGTTCTGAAAGAGTACATCCTTGGAGCTGGGTTGATATTCAAAGACCAGGCAAGGTGTGTTCTTCATCTGTCAAAATCAGTTAATTTCCTATTTGGAACTTTGCGTAGTACCCCTCTCCTCTTTTGTTATATCTGTATGTCTCGCACTTTGAGTCCTGAGGTAGCCCATTTCTGTTATGCTTTCTTGCATTTGTTTTCTAAAAAACAAATTTCTGCCTTGTTTTCATTTATGTGCAAATTCAGGCTTTGTCCACTACTCTGCAAAAGCTGCTTTTGCCAAGGGTACTCTAATAGAGACTTTCTTGTTTACCTGTCTCTCTAAAACAATGATTTATTTGTGTGTGTGTGTGTGGGGGGGTACTGTGCATAGTGTGCTTGTGGAGGTCAGTGGACAGTTTTTTGGAGTTGGTTTTCTTCTTTTACCGTGTGTATTTCTCAGGCCTGGAAAAGCATCTTTACCCACTGAGTCATCTCTCTGGCCCTGGTTTACCTGTCTTTACCTCACTCCTTTGTTTGACTTACAGATGCTTTCCAGAGACACCCAAGAGCTATTTGAGTGCTGGTAAAAATTATAGAGTAAAAAAGGTTTCTGGGCTTGTGTTGTTCTCACCACCCATGTACAAAGTCCTTAAGCAGGGCTTCACGAAGCATGTAATGCCCAGTTCATCTAATGTAGGTAAACTCTGGGTAGTACCTACAATTTTCTAATACCCTACCCATGTTCAGAGTTGAGTAAGAACAGTTTAGAACCTCTTATGTTCAGTTTGTTTCAACACTGCATAAATTGTCATTTATATCCTTCTCTCTTGCCATAGCCTTTCCTTAAATACAGATTTGTAGGTTTGACAGTATTAACACAGTTCTCTTGCTGTTTTGCACCCAGCCTGTTGGACCAGTTTGGGTGGGGCAGCAGGAACTGATTTGCATTTCAGTAGGTAAGCACTACAGTGTAGTACAGAGCTGCTGGCTCCCTTTCTTCTGTGGCATTTAGTTTGAATAGGATCACCTATTGATAGAAATTCCCAGTGGGCTGATAACCTCTCAAAATTTTCTTCTTCTTCATCCAGGAATGAAGACTTTAGAAACCAAACAACACAACCTCTGGGAGAATTTTACTACTTCATGTGCTTTAACTATAACCTTCACCTCTGCATGGGGTAAAACCAGATGACACTTCCAATCTCCTCAAGTGACTAGACTATCACTGATTGTCCTCTCGTAAGGCCATTTGTTACTTAGATGCAACTGGTGATACATTTCACAAATTTAAAATATGAAAATATTTATATGATGTATATAATGTGCATGTGTCTGTAATATATACATGTGCTAGTTTTTTTTGTTTTTTTTTTTTTTCTTGAGACAGGGTTTCTCTGTGTATCCCTGGCTGTCCTGGAACTCACTCTGTAGACCAGGCTGGCCCCGAACTCAGAAATCCACCTGCCTCTGCCTCCCACCCAAGTGCTGGGATTAAAGGCATGTGCCACCACTGCCTGGCTACAGAGAGTCTTGAAAGGGGCTTAGAGTGCAGTTGCAATGCATAGTTTCAGGACTCTTAGCTTTAAGCACTTGTTTAAAATTTTTTTTTCTGAGTTTCTTTGTGTAGCCCTGGCTGTCTTGGAACTCACTCTGTAAACCAGGCTGGCCTCAAACTCAGGGATTCATCTGCTAGTCTCTGCCTACCAGGCCCTAGTACTAAAGATGTGCACCACCGCACCTAACACTTGTTTAAAACATTAAACAGCTCTTTCCAGGCATTTTTGTTACTTCCTTCTGTGATTTCTGAAGTGTTCTATACTCAGCTCATACTTAGAATTGTTGTTTTTGAGAGTTTTTTCTGTATTTCTCTTTAGACCCAAGTAAACATTTTTCTTTCAGTCTGTGACCACATTCATTTCTTACAGACTAGTTTCCATTAAGCTCTTCCTGTAGTTTGAATAGGCTTTCTTTGATGGTGGAAAGTTATCTTGCCTTTTTATTATGAGTGCTAGTCCTTGGTTCTCTTAGTTCTGCTCTCCTGTATGCTTTGTATGGATATGTATGTATATGCGTAGACCCACACAGTACTACTTTGTGGGTGTGCAAGTCAGAGAACCTTGGGTACCAGTCCTTGCCTTCCATCATGTTTTAGACAGGATCTCCAAAAGCTAGCTAGTCTATGACAGCTAAGCCTTTTGCAAAGCTCTCGGAATTCTCTCATGGGAGCTCTGGGATTACAGACATGCTGTGCTGCCTTTGTGTGAGATTTGGAGGTTTGAACTCAGGTCCTCAGTCTTGTGTGGGAAGTTCGTTACCCATTGAGCCATCTTTCCAATCCTGCTTTCTGTCTCTCATCACTGTCCTGCTCTTTAGATTCTTTTAGCATTGTCTATCCTCTTTCTTGGTATCAGTTTGTTCTCTTGAGGCTTTCTTTCAACTACAGTGTTACTAGGAAGACATGTCTTTGGCTATCCATCTCTTTCTAAGATTATCAGGAATCTTTCTCTGTTGGTCCCTCTGGAAATTTAATCTCTTTAGAAACTTACTGAAATTTATAGAAACCCTAGGGTGGGTTGTCTTTTTAATTTTAGAGCAGTGATAATTGCTTTACTTTGCTATATTTGTTCTTCTGTACATATCTTTATAATTATATTTTGGGGATAGATGAAACTACTGTAGCAGATGAGAAAAGATATTTTCTTTGTAGCCCTTGAAATAAGTAAATAGCAAAATATCATGAAATTGCATTTTTGAATGCATGTGTACATATTTTGTATATGTGTACATATAGACTCAGAATATATACATCATATACATATTTACATATTTAAAATTTATGAAACATCTTGCCAGGTATATCTAAATATGATTGCATAGATATAGTAGGGATTATGGATTCTGAAATAATGAAATTTTATTTTAATCCTCTTTACAATCAGCTTTGGTATTTTGAGTTTTAGTTTTCTTATGAACAACTTTGTTTTTAAAATTAAGAACAATTTATGTGGAAAATATAAAGCAATAAAGATTTTGTGTCTATCTTAAGAAATAGATTTAGTCCATTAAAGCAATGCAAGTCCAAAATACTTCATTAATTTATTCTGTAAAAGAATATTTACTGAGTACATGATATGTGTCATCACTACAGTAGGATAAGAGATACTTGGATATTGCCTTTGTTGTTAAGATGGCTGACGGTGTTGTATTTCAGTATGCATTGGTGTGTGTGTGGCAGAGATATACATCATATCCTGAGAAGACTGAGAAATGAAAACCTAATTTGACCAGGTCATCTGGACAGATGGCAAGAATCACTCTGAGTACTAGCTCAGTGATGCTTGTGCTTCATTTATAAGGATTTATGCAGGCTTATAAGCTGAGGAATAGTGAAGGAGGCATTCTGTGTTTGAAGAAGAATGGTAGACAAAAGGTCTCTCTGGGGACTGTGAAAGATGAGGCTGGAGAAGATGGTGGTCAGGGACCAAGTCATAAAATACCTGTGCGTTTAGGTGAGTTGGCAAGTCTCAGAGTCTTTATGCAAGCAAGTGATGCAGCCCGGCGGTGTCCATTTTAGAAAGCCAACTGTAAGAAGTACATGGATAATGGGCAGAAGTTCTTTCTTTGTTTGGTTTTTGGGGGACTTTATTTGTTTTGGTAACTGTGTGGATTGGTGATGCTGTTAAATTTGAGGAGAGAGAATAATAGTTAGAATTTAATAGTGGGGAAACCCCTTGAAGCAGTTACAAGAAAAAGACTAAGACTAAAAATTGAGCACTGAAAAAGTTTTACTGCCCTCCAGGGAACTTGATCAAACACAGAGTTTAATAGGCTCTGGGGAAGGAAAAATAGAGTAAGTCTTTTAAAGCTAAACAACCACAGAATGTCTTTTGTTTCCTCTTGGAGAAGCAAGATCTCTGTGATCTGCTGGTGTTACAGAAAAACAGGGTTTAGCCAATAAGTGGCCTGTGTATGTGTCTTGAAATTATGGTGTACAACTTGGGGCCAGTGTCCAAACTGTTGGGTAACATGGGTGTACATGTTTTTGAACTGTACCAAGAACCTAAAAGAAATAAAACTCATATCATGTTTGAACTAAATCACCAGAAGAATGCTGTAACAATATTTTAAAGGAACACATTAGTCTGCTTTACAGTACTATCTTGTGTAGGAACTGTCTTTCTCTGTAGTCATCAGCTTGATCTGGAGTTCCAGGAAAAGTTGCATGTTTCTCTGCTTCTGGCGACTATTTTTGCATTCAGTTTAAAATCGAGGACATAGGCCGGACGGTGGTGGTGCACACCTTTAATCCCAGCACTTGGGAGGCAGAGGCAGGTGGACTTCTGAGTTCGAGGCCAACCTGGTCTACAGAGTGAGTTCCAGGACAGCCAGGGCTACACAGAGAAACCCTGTCTTGAAAAACCAAAAATAAAAAATAAAAAAAAAAAAATTGAGGACATAGACATTTATTGGTCAGGACTGGTAGTATGTTTCACATAAGCCCTGTGCACCAGCACCTTGAAACTTGACTGTGGTAGCTGTTGGTTGGGAGGACTTCAGGGGCATTCCTTTTCTTTGAGGGAAGTTATATACCCTTGGACATAAAACTGAGAGAAACAGCTGAGGAGTGATTACATGGCTATTAATGCTACTAGCAAAACCTGAGGTTGGAAAAACTTAGAATTTTCTGAAATTTCAAGGATAATAATAAACGATAGTTTCTATCTTGAGGCTATTAGAGAACTTCTGTTAACCTCCTCAGTGAAAAGGTTTCTTAATCCAATTTCACAAGCGCAGTGAGCAGAGTGCATACTTGAGTGCTGCCTGTGGAGTGCTAACTGGGGGGCCTTCATGGGTAATGCCTTTTATTTTTTAATCTGCCCACCTGCCCACCCACCCACCTTTCCACCTGCCTTTCTTCCTTCTTTCCCTCCTTTCCTCTCTTTCTTTTTCTTTCTTCTGCCTCTGCCTCCTGAGTACTGGGATGGTTGTTCTAATTGGTTTCAAATTCTCCTGCCTCATCCTCTAGATATCTATATAGATATAGATATAGATATAGATATTGACATTGATAGCTTTGTGCCACCATGCCCAGAGCATTGTCATTTAACCAGAGTTGACAAAAGGGGGATCAGAATGTAGAGATCAATTTGAACTCTTTTTTTTTTTTTGTTTTTTGTTTTTTGTTTTTTCAAGACAGGGTTTCTCTGTATAGCACTGGCTGTCCTGGAACTCACTCTGTAGACCAGGCTGACCTCGAACTCAGAAATCCGCCTGCTTCTGCCTCCCAAGTGCTAGGACTAAAGGCGTGTGCCACCACCGCCCGGCTTCAATTTGAACTCTTAATTGGGGTCAGCTTAAAACATTTCTCCATGTTGATAGAATCTTCAGGCCAAAGAGTACTGCAGTCTGATTTGTGTTGAGTTCTGTAAGCCCAGGAAGCAAAGGGAATTTAGTCTTGTTATATACATTTCTGAGGTCACTGAGAATGTACCTTCTGTATAACATTTAATTTGATAAAGTGTTACAAAGCAAGATACAACCCAGTAAAAGCTAGCAGAGGCACCATGTTCTTTCCTGTTGAACTAATTTAAACTGGCAAAGGTTGTGAGACTGGAAGGGTTATAGGTATGTTAGAAATACTGTTATTTTGTTAGCACTTAGAGCACAGTTGGAAGGGATTTAAGTAGAAATAGAAGTCTCTGTATTCGTGACTAACTGGGCCCTTAAGAGAAGATTAAATGTATATTGACTAATAAGAGCACAGCATACAAGAGGGCTTATGACATTTATTCCTGTTTCTACCTGACTGGAAGAGCTCACTCAGTTTTTAAGGACAGACTTCTAGTACTGATTTGTGTAGTCACTGTTTTCTTTTGTATAATTCTTGCCTTTGTCATTTGGAGATAAAGATAGTGAGTAGTTGAGTAAAGTTGTTTAATTTGATATAACATGAGGATTTTTGAGATTTTATTATTGTATTTTGATGATATTTTGTTATATTCTATCTGAATAACCTATTTGCCAGTTTACTGACATGTTATTTACCAATATGGTTATTTCTGGTTTTGATTTACTACAGGGAACTGAAATGGTCGGTCCTTAGTGTTATTACCTAGAATAATACCTGAAAGTTTTCCAAATTTTGTGTTTATGAATGATTTTGTTTGTGATTTGGACTTTTGTCCAGACTATTTTGGTAAGAAAATCTCTGGAATTGCCCTGAGTGAGCATGTTCCTTTTCTTTAGCTTAAAACAACCTCCTTTTCAGTAATGATAATTGATGTGTGTTAGAGTCCTGCTCTGGTGAAGGCTTTTTATAAGTTTGTGATGTTCTGCTTGGCTTGGGTATATAAATGTCTAAAAGTATTCTAAGCTCAGGAAGCATCAGCCTGCAGTCACTTAGGGCCAGAGTTTACAGACAGTAATGATGAGGCTAGTGATGTAGCTCAGTTTGATAAGAGTGTTTGTAGTATTCCCAACACTGCATAGATGGTGACACATGTCTGTAATACCAACATTTGGGAGATAGAAGCAGGATGATTAGAAGTTCAATGTTTCTGAGGCTAGAGTCACGCTCAGGTATTGCTTGTTGCCTTAGTGTGCTAGAGCCCTCGAAGAATAACTGCTGACCTTATTCACTGGCTGTTGACTTTCTGGCACAGTCAGTCACCAGGTTAGTGACATGATAAAAAAAAAAAAAAAAGAAGTTCAATGTTGGGGCTGGATTCACAGGTTAAGAGGTCCTGAGTTCAATTTCTAGCAATTACATGGTGGCTCATAACCATGTATAATGATATCCACTGCCCTCTTCTGGCCTGCAGGCGTACATGCAGGCAGAATACATAATATACACAATACATAGAACATATGGTATACATATTAAAATTTTTAAAAGGTTCAGTATCATATTTTTATCTACTACACTAGACCTGTCTTAAAAACCAGCCAACTAAATCAAAATTACTTTGGTTTTTAATTGTAACTCTGAGGTTGTCTGTCCTGAATTAGCTTTGCTGAACAATAGGAGAGGATATAGGATTGTAACTAAGGCAGGAAGATAAAAGGAACTCTATTATGGAAGAAGTGTCAGGTGTTTACATGAAGAGTTAGAGTATTAGGATTCCAGAAGATGGAATAAAGGATGAACTTTCAAGGCAGGAAGTCAGGACAAAGAGCTGACTTGTTAACTTGCTAGGGACTCATTCAAGAAATATAACTCACTTGAATCATTAGATGTCTTCATGAGTCATTTTAAGAAGGCAGAGTTTTGTTTTGTGAGCTTTATCTCCTTTTGTTCTATGACACTATGTGGGGTGGAGGGGATTAAGGCTTTCACTTGAATTATAAGTTCCCCCAAAGTACACTCTGAAATTATAAATTGCCCTTGTTTGTGATTATACTATAATATTAGACACATGTATAAATTTGGACATAATGGCATATAAAAGCGAGGGTCTTGATAGGATTTGTTTTTGTTTCCTTTGTCATTTGATAGACAAATTGTGAATAGAGAACCTAAGCAGTTGGGATGATCTTATAGTCTGGTATCCTTGTTTTTTGCATGGATGGATGATATAGCATACATAGAATAACATCCACTTGATTTAGTTCATCAAAGATGAGACAGAATTTGTTTTCCATGTCTACCCAGAGGTACTTAGATAGTACTAAACCAGAAAGTTATGAAACCAGGGCAGATAAACTCAGCAGAATCACCTCTAGAAGGTGCCAGAAACTTGGTAAAATCTAGGATTGGGTTTATCAGGGGTTGACTTAATTATATGATGTTCTAGAAGCCTTCAAAACTGTTAAATATTAAGTTATATTTTATAAAGTTGTTAGAGGTCAGAGATATTGCACTAAGTGAAAGGGCTTAGTTGTTAAGCAGAGAACCTGATTTAGCTCGGGGATGAGAAACAGAGTAGTCCTTTGTAGCAAGAGTCTTACTGGGTAAGCCACATTTTTGAGTGGTCTTGACTGGTGACACCCAGATTTATTGTGGGTAAGTTGAGATCTGGCTGGAGGTTATCTGTAGTATACATATCATATGAAATTAGGATATCTAGTGGTTCCTAGTGATATGTCTGCATTAGGATTATGCCACCCAGTCATATTTGCACTGTGTTCAGCAGCTAGGTGGCCTGGGTTAGTAGTTAGTAGCATTCGGATTTGAGGATGGAGATGGTGAGAGAGATCGGTTTGTATGGCAAGCACCTTTCCCTGTTGAGTGGTCTTGCTGGCCCTTGTAGTTCTTTTTACATTTGTAGTTTTCTCTACCATGTTTTTAGTGGCCTGCTTTTATCAGTGGAGCCTGTTTGGTGATTTGTTTTATTAGGTATTGAAGAACTACAGTTTTTACAGTCAGTAAGTTTAGTCTGTTTACATTGTTGTAGAAACAAGACTGTTGTAGCTGGAGACTGTTATGGAACCGTATCTTTTCTGCTCTTCACTAGAGAATAGGCTCAGTAAAGGCTGTTATTTATAAAGTACTCCAGTAGGTAGTAGGGCTAAAAGAGATGGCTAAACAAATACAAATAATTTTGGGGCCATCTAGATTTGACTAAAAATTTTTATTAGGTTAAGAATCAAGGAATGAGTTTCATTATTTACTACTTGTTTCTTTTGGGGGAGGGCGTGGGGAGGAAAGGGTTTATTTCATCTTACACTTCCAGGTGATAGTCCATTGTTGAGGGAAATCAAGGCAGGAACTCAAAACAGGGCAGGAACCTGGCGGCAGGTGCTGTAGGGCTGTGGAGGCGTGCTCCTTACAGACGGGCTCCACTCATTAGTTTCTTCCTTTTTTTTTTTTTTTTAATTTTTAAAATTTATTTTATATAAGTACACTGTAGCTATCTTCAGACACACCAGAAGAAGGCATCAGATCTCATTACAGATGGTTTGAGCCACCATGTGGTTGCTGGGATTTGAACTCAGGAGCTCTGGAAGAGCAGTCAGTGCTCTTAAATGCAGAGCCATCTCACCAACCCCACTGATTCGTTTCTTGATCCTAATGATTTATCAGTGATTTTCTTAGGATTTTATTGGTTTGATAAATATTTGAGTGCATATTATATTTAAAATTATGAAACAACCTGTAGGTGATACATAAGTAAGCCATATTAAAAGAAAAACAGCTTTCTGGGACAGAAGGTGAGATACAAGTGTCGCACGAACTCCTGATATATCATTGTGAGAAGGAACTTGGAAACAAATGTGGAGTTAGTGGTTAGAGGTTCACAGGAAAAGAAAAATAAAAAACTGAAAAAGAATAGAGTCAGCGAGAGTGTGGCAGAAGATCTGAGTTTGGTTCCCTGTACCCGGGTCAGCTATTTCACAACCACCTGTAATTCCAGCTCTCCTTGCCTCTGTGAGCATCTGCACCCACATGCTCAAACCCACATACAGACACATAATTAAAAATAAAATATTAAAAAGAAGAGAGTTAGCTTTCCAAGAAGAGTTGTGCACTCTTAAAATAGATGTATACCGTTGGCTTGCCTGTGACAGTCTTGGGCCACCCTTGTTGTTCCTTAGGATACATCTTTGTAGGATTAAGGAAGTTATTATGACATTTGATTAAAAGTTGAAAATTTTAGGACTGTTGTGAGCCATGATATAAGTTCTGGGAATTGAACCCAAGTCCTCTGGAACAGTAGCCTGGTTTTTAACCATTGAGCCATTCCCTCCCTGCCAACATGTAATAAGGACACATGCTCTACTATGTTCATAGCAGCCTTATTTATAATAGCCAGAAGCTGGAAAAAACCCAGATGTCCTTCAACAGAGGAATGGATACAGAAAATGTGGTACATTTATACAATGGAGTACTACTCAGCTATTAAAAATGATGAATTCATGAAATTCTTAGGCAAATGGATGGAACTAGAAAATATCATCCTGAGTGAGGGAACCCAATCACAAAAGAACATACATGGTATGCACTCACTGATAATTAGATATTAGCCCAGAAGTTTGGAATACCCAAGATAGAATTCACAAACCATATGAAGCTCAAGAAGAAGGAAGACCACAGTGTGGATACTTTGGTCCTTCTTAGAAGGGGGAACAAAATACCCATGGGAAGAGATACAGAGACAAAGATTGGAGCAGAAACTGAAGGAAAGGCCATCCAGTGACTGTCCCACCTGGGGATCCATTCCATATACAGTTACCAAACTCAGACACTATTGTGGATGCCAACAAATGCTTACTGACAGGAGCTTGATACAGCTGATTCCTGAGAGACTCTGGCAGTGCCTGACAAATGCAGAAGTGGATGCTCAGAGCCATCCACTGGACTGAGCACAGGGTCCCCAATGGAGGAACTAGTGAAAGGACCCAAAGAGCTGAAGGGGTTTGCAGCCCCATAGGAGGAACAACAATCCAAACTAACTAGTACCCTCAAAGCTCCCAAGGACTAAACCACTAACCAAAAAGTACACATGGTGGGACTCATGGTTCTAGCTGCATATGTAGCAGAGGATGGCCTAGTTGGTCATCAATGGGAGGAGAGGTCCTTGGTCTTGTGAAGGCTTGATGCCCCAGTGTAGGGAAATTCCAGGACAGGAAAGAGGGAGTGGGTGAGTTAGTGAGCCGGGGGGGTGGGCGGGATGGGGGTGGGATAAGGGGAGCTTTTGGAAGGGGAAATGAGGAAAGGGGATAAAATTTGAAATGTAAATAAAGAAAATATTTAATAAATTAAAAAAAAAAAAGAAATTAGCTGGGCAGTAGTGACGTACGCCTTTAATCCCAGCACTTGGGAGGCAGAGGCAGGTGGATTTCTGAGTTCGAGGCCACCCTGGTCTACAGAGTGAGTTCCAGGACAGCCAGTGCTATATATACAGAAACCCTGTCTCAAGAAAGAAAGAAATTTTTTTAAAAGTTGAAAATTGAATCTAGAATTTGAGGGTAAGGGGAGGGAAGGGTAGACAGACACAGTCACATACACATATGAACCAGAGAGACAACCAGCCAGAACAGGTCGTACATGGAATTGGAGTTTAATAGAGTAGATAGAGTTTTTAGGGTTAGTTGGAATAATCATATTTGAGGTGTGATTTATCATGGATAAAGGTAAAGTAGAAAGGTCTTCATATTAT
This sequence comes from Mastomys coucha, assembly GCF_008632895.1. NCBI lineage: Eukaryota > Metazoa > Chordata > Mammalia > Rodentia > Muridae > Mastomys > Mastomys coucha. The sequence continues at coordinate 103,080,819 of NW_022196911.1, read as the reverse complement.
GTAGGAGAGACAAAGAAATTAGATTGCCTAATTGAGAAACTAATATGAGAAAGAAAGATGGAATCACTGACATTTTAAAAGATATATATGTGAGTATGTATATGTTTACATTCATATATAAGTGGAGAGAGAGAGATGATTTACAATTCTTATTACCATTATCACATATATTTGTTGGGTTGGTTTGTTTTGTGCATGTGTGCATGTGTGTGTGTCTCAGGACACATGTGAAACACTTCTGATATGTATTGGTTAGAGGACAACTTGTGGGAGTCAATTCTCTTCATCCACCTCATAAACTATGTGGCTTCTGGAGATTGAATTCAGGTTACCAGGTCTGGTGACAAGTGCTTTTACCTTCTGAACCATTTTGCTGGCCTACAAATCTTGTTTCCTTTTGTGTGCATATGAAAATGTAGCTAACATACTTTTAGGGTTCAGTCAGTATACTCTGTGGGGAAGTTTTTTGGTACATTATAAATATGTTAGATATACATAAGTGAGCATTGGGATTGGAAACAGATTAAATAGAGAGTTAGACATTTGCTCTTTGGTGTTTGGAAACATGTCATGCAGTTAGTAGAACTTGAGTGGTCCTCAGGAAAAAGGGGGCTCCCTAGGGAAACTGATGCATTTCATTTTGAGTAAATAAAATTTGAATGGCCGGTGAAATGCCTAAGTAAGGAGTGTGTCTTTGGCAGTTGAAATTGGCTTGGAGATTGCATGAGAAGTGAAGCTAGGCATACAGATGGGGTTTACTAGTCAGCATTTACTGGAAAACGTACCAAGTGCATAAGCTCTGCTATGGAGTGTCACTCCCCCTCACCAGTTCATGTATCAAAGCTTAATTGCTAAGGGATGCTATCTGTAGATGGAGCCTTTAGTAAGGAATTAGGTCAATGAAGATAGGATTAGTAGTAGATGCAAGAGAAGGTTTCCTTCTTTGCTTTGCCAGGAATACAGCAAGAACATGCCTGTCTACACTCCAGAAAGAAGGTTCTCATCAGACACTCAGTCTGTTGGCACTTGATCTTGGACTTTACATCTTCCAGAATTTTGAGAAATAGTGTTTGTTGTTTAAGCCACCCAGGCTACAGTATTTATTTTGGCAGCCTGAGCTAAGATAAACCTCTTGTCAGATTATGAGACGACTCCTTTCTTACTAGTAAACAGACCTCACTGGACATTTTAGAGGAGAGAGAATAAAAATAGCTAATATGTACTGAACATTTGCTATATTAAATATTAGTATTTTAAATAATTCCTATATTATAATTTGTTTAGTCTTTAAAACAACATTATGAGGTAACTTATAGAAGTCTCATTTTCAGATAAAGTCTCTGGAGCATAGCTTCATTAAATAGTGTTCAGTATTATACACCAGTAAAATAGTAGCACCAGGCTCAAGTGCAGGCATTCTGACCTTGTTCAACCCTTGCATGATACTTGAAGCTTAAGCCAAACCACACTACAATGTTACTAGAAATAAAAGGTAAAGGACATTTGGGAATGGCTAGGAAATGATGCAGGCCTGTCTATATATAATGTTAAACTATGGATTACAAATCAATTACAAATACCATATACTTGAACTATACAATAACACATCCAACTTGGAATTCTGAGGAAGAATAAATTATTATGCAGTGTAGTTTAAGTATACTCTTCTACTTAAAAAAATTTAGATTCCTTTATTTTATTCTATGTATGTACTGTGCCTGTTTTTATGTTTGTGTACCAAGTGTGTACTTGATTCCTGAGGATACCAGAGGAGAGTATTGGGTCTTCTGGAACTGGAGTTTCAAAATGGTTGTTAACTGGCACGTTGGAGTTAGGCACAAAATCCAGGTCCTCTGGAAGAACAGCTAATGTTCTTAGTCACTGAGCCACCCTCTCCAGCCCCTAAGTATACTCTTCCAACTTCTGGCGCAGCCATTAGTTATGAATAGTCTGTTTGAAGGAATACATCTAGCAGAGGAAGTGGTAGTTGAGTTTTGAAGTGTCTTACTTAGGGTTACTTTTGTTGTGTTGAAACACAATGATCAAAGCAACTTGGGGAGGAAAGGTTTTATTTGGTTTATAAGTTTCCATTTCACAGTTCTTTATCAAAGGAAGTCAGGACAGGAACTCAAGGAGGGCAGAAACCTGCCGTAGAGAGGTCCTGCTTGCTGGCTTGCTCCTCATGGTTTGCTCAGCCTGCCTTCTTATAGAACTCAACACACCAGCCCAGGGATGGCACCACTCACAACGGACTGGGCCTTCCCCAGTCAATCACTAATTAAGAAAATGCCCTTCAGGCTTGCCTACAGTCCTATCTTCTGGAGGAATATTTTTAATTGAGGTTCCTTCTTCTCTTGATAATTTTAGCTTGTGTCAAGTTGGTATAAAACTATCCATCTTAATAGTAACAGAATAATGTTTGGCCTGCAAATAGAATACAAGGGAATCGATGTATGAAAAACAGCACATTTATGTATTTTCATTCTCAAGTTGGAGAAAATAATTCATAGAAATACTGGTTTAGGGGCTGGAGAGATGGCTCAGAGTTTAAGAGCACTGACTGCTTTTCTAGAGGTCCTGAGTTCAAATCCCAGCAACCACATGGTGACTTACAACCATCTGTAATGAGATCTGATGCCCTCTTCTGGTGTGTCTGAAGACAGCTACAGTATACTTAGATATAATAATAAATAAATCTTTTTTAAAAAAACAAAAAGAAAGAAATACTGGTTTAAAATACATAGCTGGCTGGGCAGTGGTGGCACATACCTTTAATCCCAGCACTTGGGAGGCAGAAGCAGGTGGATTTCTGAGTTCAAGGCCAGCCTGGTCTACAGAGTGAGTTCCAGGACAGCCAGGGCTATACAGAGAAACCCTGTCTCGAAAAACCAAAAAGTAAAATAAAATAAAATAAAATAAAATAAAATAAAATACATAGCTGAGGGGCTGTAGAGATGGCTCAATGGTTAAGAGCACTTACTGCTCTTGTGGAGGACTCCAGTGTGGAGTCCCAGCATCCAATTTGGGAGGCTCAAAACCTGTAATTCCATCTCCAGGGGATCTAATGTTCTCTTCTGTGATTCTGCAAGTACCTGCATGCACACATGTATAACCCCATGCATATAGTGAAAAAAGAAAAACGATAAATTTAAGAAAATTATATGTAGCTGAAATACTTTCAAATAGTTTCCCAAAATACATTTATTATCATGTATTTAGATTTGTATTTGGTACTTTTGCTTATTTCAAAGTTCTGTAATAACTTTTCGTTTTGAGATAGGGTCTTATGTAGACCATGTTACCCTAAACTTACCGTGTGTCCTTGAACTTCTGGTCCTTCAGTCTTTTCCTCTCCAGTACTATGAATACATACACTACCACTGCCACACCCAGTTTTTGTGATGTTGGGGATGAAATCGAAGGCTCCACATGTGTCACACAGGCATTCTGTTAACAGAGCTACATCCGCAGCTCCTGTAATAATACACAGCAATTATAAGCTGCTGCTCTTATGTGTCAGTGATCAGGAATGGTGCACAAAAGCTTATGCCTTTGGAGCATGGGCCAACTTGTTGGGACTCATTGAAAGGTGTTGAACTGGACTTCTGTATTAACTTTTTGCAGTGTCAGTGTAAGGGCAAAGAACATGAAGAAAGTGTATTGGTTAAAATAGCCTTGATGGGACTGGAGAGATGGCTCAGCAGTTAAGAGTCCTGACTGCTTTTCTAAAGGTCCTGAGTTCAATTCCCAGCAACCACATGGTGGCTCACAACCATCTGTAATGGGATCTGATGCCCTTTAATGGTGTGTCTGAAGAGAGTTGCCGTGTATTCACATACATAAAATAAATAAAATGTTAAAAAAAATAGCCTTGATAACTAAGTTACAGGAACGGTATTGTAAAAGTTCATTTGTTTTTGGTGGGTGAGCAAAGAAAAGTAGGATATCTGACTATCTTTTTTCCCTTTCTTTGAAGCAGTTTCATTCCAGTGAGCATCATAATTGGAATGCAACTGCAATCTGAGGAAGAAGGGGAATTTTGTCAAGGATATAGTGAGCAGTTGAGAGCGTTATTGAAATTAAGCATAGACAACCATCCATTGTGAGTCCAACTGAGGAAGAAGAGCAGGGCAGAACTCTGTAGAGCTCTGTGACTACAGCTGGGCACTGTGTTGATACTGTTACAGATGCTTGCTTCATAGAGGCAACTCCTTTCTAATCAGAAAAAGAAATGATTGATAACCCTAAAGTATGATAGCAGCCCTTCTGGGGTGGTTTTTCCAATTACTACTTCAAATACAATATAAAAAGGATTTGGGGTTTTTTTTAGGGGTGATGCGGGAGTGTGGGACAGAATTTATAAATATTTCTTGTAAAATTAACAGAAGACATTTTAACCAACATAGTGGCATATTCTTATAGTCCCAGTACTCAGGAGGTTGAGGCAGATGAGTCTAGATTTAGATGAAATTTTTATGTAAGTGTTTGCATGTGCCTAAATGTATGTACCTATGTATGTTTGATGGTTTGAATGCAAATGGCGCCCGTAGGCTTATATGTTTGAATGTTTAATCATCAGTTGATATATCCAGTTGATATATGATTTGGGAAGTATTAGGAAGTGTGTCCTTGTTGGAGAAGTTGTGTCACTAGTGGCTGGGCTTTGAGGTTTCAAAAGCCCAGACCAGGCCCAGTGTTTCTTTGTCCCTATCTGTGGATCAATATGTAAATCTGTCAGCTATTGCAGTACTTGTATGCTTCCCATCATGATGATAATGGACTAACCTTAAAACGTAAGCAAGCAACCAGTGAAATGCTTTGTCATGGTCTTTCTTCACAGCACTAGAATAGTAACTAAGGATGTGTGTGTGTGTGTGTGTGTGTGTGTGTGCATGCATGCATGCATGCATGTGCTCACAAAGATCAGAAAAGAGCCGCATATTCCCAGGAACTGGAGTTACAAGTGGTTATGAGACTTGAAACTGAATTCAGGTACTCTGCAGGATCAGACAGGTGCTTTTAACCACTGACCCATCTCTCTAACCCCCTAGATTTGAGGACAGCAGGGCTACACATAAGAATTCTAATTCCCCATCAAAAGGGAGTATTTATGGTATGATAATTGAGTCATATCTACCTTTCAAGCTCTGAGCATAAAGGCTGCATCTTTGTGTCTTTAGAATCTATCATAGTACTTGGCAAAAAGTGAGTACTTAGGAAATGTCAAGTGAAAGACTGACACTAGAGCTTAGGATACACATGTGCCTTTAATGTTAGTGCTTGGGAGGCAGAGGCAGGTGGTTCTCTGTGAGTTTGAGGCAGTCTGGTCCATCTATATAAGGAGTTGGAGGCCAGCCAGGGCTATACAGTGAGACTATCTTTAAAAAAGGGTGGGGTGGGGGTGATTGCTTATCAGTTGGTTTGTTCTGTTCTCCGTAAACATCTCGAGGGTTATACTTGTATCCATGTGAAATATAGAGATACTACCAATATACTAATTCTTAGTAACTTTCTCATAGCTGTCATAAGATGCATGGCAGGGACAACTTGAAGAAGGATTTGCTTTGGCTCTTGATCTCTGACATGTCAGTCCAGTGACATAGAAAGGGCCTGGTAAAGCAGAGCAGTTCACATCATGGTGGCGAGAAAGCAGAGTATAGGACCATGACATTATTCTGGCTTTTCTTTTATCCCACCAGTGTTCTAAGCTTGTAGGCTTATGCCACTCATCTTTGGTGTTGGTCTTCCTCCTTAATGAGTCTTCTCTGCAAACTATCTCATAAACACATACACTGGTTTGCCTCACTGATTGGCAGTTCTAAACCAATAAAATTGACAATGGAAATTAGCTAATATACAAATTTCCCTAATTTAAATTGATTACATCATAATTTTAAGCTACTTATTTACAGAAGAGGTAGGTAGACTAACTAGAACAACTTTGGGAAATAATAGATTTAAGAATATAAAATGTGGTTAATTAGCTGTGATAATTTGGGAAAAGCATTCATCTCAGAGAAAGAGTAACTTATAAAGTCCTCTTCTTCAAATTGATACAAGAGTTACAAATGTCAAGCAAAGCATTCAGTCTCACTTTGTTGTTCTCTTACAAGCCACCTCCCTAGTTAATTGTCTATGTTTCTTTTGGGTATATAAATACTTTTGAAATATATAAACTGTTCTGAAAGCCATAGTATAGTATAAAAACATGAAATAAACAATACTATTAATAGAGAGTCTGAGATAGGGGAAGCAAGATTTCAAGACCCTTATGTTGTACACAGCAAGACACTGCCACAAACAAACAAGCTGACAGTGTATATAGATTCTACAATGTTGGACCTATTTCTCCAATTACCAAATTAGAGAGATCATTGGATGGCAATCATCAAATTTCCAATTCCTCATATTATTGGATTTCAATTAAGATATGTTGGTAATATTAATTTTCAAATTAATATATTAAAAAAAGTAATTGTCACTTCCTGTTGTTTTTGTTGTAAGAGATGGAATTAGGTTTGTGTGGATTTGTTGGAAGATTACCTTCTTGCTTCTTCTAGGGTGTAGTTTTGCTCCTTATATTGATGTTTGTTCTATTATCCTTTGTAGGGCTGGATTTGTGGAAAGATATTGTGTAAATTTTGTTTTGTCATTTAACCAAATTTAACCAAATTCTTACCCTCACCTAATGTCTGTGCCACCCTCCAAGCAGAACCATTGTTCATTGAAAGCA
>NW_022196911.1:103073026-103073858 GCF_008632895.1 Mastomys coucha | reverse complement strand
ATGTACTACATTTGTGAATATGTACATCCAAAAAAATCAATAAACTTTCAAAAGAAAAAAAAAGAATCATTTAAACAGCAGTAACACAAACAACAATAAATAATTATTAAGATAAAAAAAAAGAATATAAAATGTGGGCTGGAGAGATGACTCACCGGATAAGAGCACTGACTGTTCTTCCAGAAGTCCTGAGTTCAAGTCCCAGCAACCACAGGGTGGCTCACAACCATCTGTAACGGGTTCGGATGCCTTCTTCTGGTATGTCTGAAGACAGCGATAGTGTACTCACATTTATAAAACAAATAAATCTTAAAAAAGACTACAAAATGCTTGGAGGAATTCGAGATGAATATTAACAAGATCAAAGTAGCATAGCAAAAAATCTCTGTGTCTCTAGCTCATTGAAGACATTGTCCCTAATGGACTCTATAGTGGTAGTATTGTATTATTAAAATGCTACATTTGTAGTTGTCATTGATCAAAATTAGCACATAGTTGGTTAATATCTAGTGTATTGTGTTAATAAAATTTAGTGAAGATTTAATCAGTAAGCATTTCTGCCTTTCTGCATATATTAATTCCAATAAGAAGCTTACTAAATGTTAAAAGGCTTGAGGTACAGCTGGATGGACAGGAGGAAGTCTGACCTCTTCACCCTTTGCTGCATGTGGTGCACTTACTTTACAAGCTCTTTCCTGCTGTTTTACTCTTAACATTGTATAGACATGCCTCTCTTAAGAAACAGGTGGTGGCGCACGCCTTTGATCCCAGCACTTGGGGAGGCAGAGGCAGGTGGGTTTCTGAGTTCGAGGCCAGCCTGGTCTACAGAGTG
>NW_022196911.1:103033138-103070638 GCF_008632895.1 Mastomys coucha | reverse complement strand
GGTGGTTGTGAGCCACCATGTGGTTACTGGGATCCGAACTCAGGACCTTCGGAAGAGCAGTCAGTGCTCTTACCCGCTGAGCTATCTCGCCAGCCCCATGTGTGAGAATTTGTAATGGATGTTTTATTGTTTAAAAAAATCACCATTTTAGTGAAGTTTTAGAGTATGTTGAATTCTGTTTCATTAATTCACCACTATCTAGTGAATGCTGATCAGATGCCAGGTACAGTGTATACTTAATGCTGAGGATAGTAAGAAATGAGAGAGAATGTATAATTCATGCAGTGTGGTGTTTGCAATCTATGTAGTCACATTGTAAATGTAAACATTTGTAGGAAAATGTGGTAATTCTTCACGGTAAGTATGGGTTTCTGAGAAGGTGGGAGAGTTGAAAGAAACTTGTTCTAAAAAGCTTTCTTCCCTTTTGAGTTTGCAAAAATGAGTAGGTGAAGAAGCTTGGACAGATGACTTGGGTGGAGAGAGGGATGTGAAGTGTATGGTCAGGTGAGATGGAGTGTCTTTGAGACAGTATGGCCAGCTTACACTAGGGTACTTAGATGGGAATTATGGTGATGAGAAATGAAGTCAGGGAGATAGACAAGCACTAGCTGTGGCTTTGAGGAGAAAATAAGTTTGTTTTGGAAGGCCTTTAAGGATAGAGAAAGGAGAATGAGAGGATGTAACAGGGTTTTGGAAAGATCATTGTGGGTCCTGTGTTGGCCCGGGAGCTGATGAGGCTTGAGATAGTGACAGAAGGCTGTAGTAATTGCTGAACTAGCTGACGAGTAGACAGATGAGGGTATCCAGGAGGTTTTCATGGCGCTGATGTTGGTTGAAAATATCCATCCTCTTCAACTTCAACTTCAGCTTCATCCTAGGGGAGTAGACCTAGGATCTTGTGTATGCTAGCAAGCACTCTACTTCTGAACTATACCCAGCCTTGCTTACTGTAAACTGGTGAGAAATAGTTTGGTCGGCTAGGGGCTGGGGGGACAGAGGAGGAGTGATTACTTGGGGGTGCACTTAAGTTTTGTAGAGCTGAGTTTTAAAGGGTTTAGATGTTATCAGAACAATAGAATAAATGACAAAGACCTGAGAGAATATATGAAAAGTGGCTTTACATTTTTTTTTTGAGATGGAAGAATTTTATTATTCTGCTAAACAAAGAACTCTTTTAGAGATGTGAGCTCTCTCTACAGAAAAATATCATAGCAGTTTACATAGAATTTCAAGGTCAATCAAGATGAGCAGCTTTTTTTTTGAGAGAGGGTTTCTCTGTTAGGCTTGGCTGTCCTGGAGCTCTCTATGTGGACTTGGCTTGCCTAGCATTCACTGGAGGAAGCTTAGGTAGTCAGAAGAGACACAGGCCATTATGTCTGTGGTGGCTCTCAAAGTCCATGAGTATATGTTAAAAAGTGAGATCTAAAGCACAGGTAGAAAAATTGTCTTGAACTGGAGAATAGAGGGATAAAAACGTTAAGTCTATGACAGGAAGTTAGAGAATTCTCAGAATGTTTCTCTGAAGTCAGGTGTGGGCTCATTTCACTTCATGAATCATAACATGAATGGCAGTTTAAATACCATTGCTTTATTACTATTAAAGACTATAATTTGAGATGTGTATGTGTTGTATATGTGTTGATCCTAATTAATGGGCTTGGTTTCTGTACTGATAAAGGTTAATGGGAAATATTTCTAAATCCATTTTATGATTTAGTACTTTCAGTTATGGTCTTAGTTTTCATGATTGAATCTTCATTTTTATAAACAGAACTGCCAGGTGTGGTAACACATACCTTTCATTCCTGTGAGTTCAAAGCTTGATCTATATAACAAGTTATAGACCAGCTGGGGCTACCTTGTCTCAAAAATCCACAAATACAGTTTTTCTTCTAAGATGTAGCCTAAGGGGGACATAGGATGTTGTGATTGTTAATATCTTTATTCCTATACTGATAGTGTTTGTTTAATTTATTCAAAAGTTATTAATTAGGCTTCTTAAATTTATGTTAAATGAATTTTATATGCCAAGCATCAATGTAATAAAGACAAATGTAGAAATTAGTCAAACATTATATTCATATATTATATATTTAATTATAAGTATATGAAAATTTGTAGTTTTCTCTTTGCTTGTTAAGTTTGAATTAAAGAAGTTTATGAAGGCTGGAGAGATGGCTCAGTGGTTAAAAGCACTCGTGATCTGGGTTCAGTTCCAAGCACCCACGTAACAGCTTGCAACAATCCATAAGTCCATTTCCAGGTATTCCAGTACCCTCTTCTGGCCTCCATGGGCACCAGGCACATATGTATGTCCATACATTCATGCATGGAAACACATACACATAAAATTAAAAGTACCTTTAAAGTGTTCAATCAGCAGTTTTTGGTAGATTCAGAATGTTGTGCATGTATTCACATTACAAGGTATGCAGATTTGGGATATCTAGTTTTTAATTTAATTTTTTAAAAAATTACATTTATTTGCTGATGTGTGTATGTATGGAGGTCACAGGAGACAACTTTCAGGTCCTCTCCTTCTACCATATTGGGCCTGAGAATCAAACTAAGGTTGTGAGGTTGGCAGGAAGCATTTTACCCATTGAGCTGTCTTACTAGCATACAAGAGACCCATCTTGTCACTGAACTGTTGATGATTTAGGGGAAGTCAGAGCTCTCCTGTAAGGTTTCTGTGGCATTTATATAAGAGCACAGAAGACTAGTTTTTAAGTGTTGCATTGTCAGAAAACTTTTACTTACAATCTTCTATAGAAAGTTGTTTCATCCTTAAATAGATATGCCAACCTGAATTTATATATCTTCTCCTTACAGCCATTTTTCTCATTACAATTAGGTTTCTTCCAAATTAAAAACAAACAAACAAAAAACCTTTTAGCTTGGCAGTGGTGACACATGCCTTTAATCCCAGCACTCAGGAGGCAGAAGTAGGCATATCTCTGTGAATTTGAGGCCAGCCTGATCTATAGAGCAAGTTCCAGGACAGCCAAGATTACAAAGAGAAACTGTCTGGAAATGCCCCCCCCCCCCAAAACAAAACAAAACAAAACCCAAAGCCAAAAATAGATCTTTTATTTTAAATTTAATTCATTTTTATTCCCCTCCACTGTGTGTGTGTGTGTGTGTGTGTGAGAGAGAGAGAGAGAGAGAGAAAGAGAGAGAGAGAGAGAGAGAGAGAGAGAGAGAGAGAGAGAGAGAGAGAGAGAGAGAGAGAGAACACGAGAGCGCATACGTGAGCATCCACAAGATTGAGCATGCATGGATCCCCTGTAACTGGAGCTGCAGTTATGAGCAGTCTAACCTGGATGCTGGAAACTGAACTGTGGTCGTCTGAAAGTGCAACTGTTCTCAGCCACTGAACCACTGAGCCATCTTTCTAGTCCTTTATGAAAAATTTCTCCTCTAAGATCTTGATGGAGGATAGAATTAGGCCCTGATTAAAATAATCAGACTTGTAATCTTGTTCCTCTACTGTTACTGGTAATCATCGCTAAGGTTACAGTCATTGATTTATGTAAAGATGAAAGTTACTTAGCTTCTTTTGTAGTTTATACCTCACTGTAGTTAGGGTTAGTTAGGGCTTAGTTATCCACATTTGGCATATTAAATTCATTTAATATTTTTAAACATTTAAATGTTTAAAAGTGAACCAATGCAGTCTTACTATTTTAATTTAATTTTCCCATGTATTTGTTTTTGTTTTTTTTTTACAGTACTCTGTGCAAAAAACTTGGTGAAAAAGGATTTTTTCCGTAAGTAAATGAACTTAATACAAATCTTGTATATCCTATGTAGATTTGGGAGAGAATTGTATTTTCAGAACTGTCTGGTTTAGGGATTTGGAGGCAGACTGTTCTATGAATGCTATAGTTTCATGTCATTGCCTCACACTTATCTAGAGGGTTCTTGCTGTTTCTCTTTACCCATTCATACAAATGTGGGGGCAGGTATACAAATGCAAGTGTTAGAAATGTTTCTGGACAGGTTGAAGAAAAAAATTTAATACGCTTTTTACTTTAACATGTTAAGGAAAATTCACTCATGCATTCAGGATTCATTGAGAAGGAGAGAGTTGAGCCTGCTTGTAGAGTTTCCAGGGTTGTAGGAAAGAGACATTGTCAGTCTCCAGAGAAGGGATTGACTGCACTGTAGTCCATTTGCCAATTGGATGTAGTTTTTTGTTTTGTTTTGGGACAGGGTTTTGTTGTGTGGCCTAAGCTGGTCTTGAATTTACAGTCCTTCTAATTCTGTCTTCCAAGTGTCAGGATTACAGGCATTAACAATACCCAGAAGTTGTGAATTTTTTGTGGTTTCATTTAGGATTATGTTTTGTGAGAGCAGACTGGGATGTTTCCTTGTATTTTTTAAAACTCTTAATCTATAATCTCTTTCCCTCTTCCTCACTTTGTATTTTTTGTTGTTTTGAGGTAGGGTTTCATGTAGCCCCATACATGTACCTTGAGTTCTTGACCCTTCTGTGTAGTCTCTGCCAGCAGATTGCTAGTGTGAATTTTAACCTTATAATTTCATACTTTATGTTAGCTTTTAATTATTCAGTAACAGTCACAAGATTGTAAATAAAAACCTTTAGCCAAAAATTTTACATATAAAATATTTGAAATTAGAAATAACTTTAATGGGCAGGTGAACTGGCTCAGAGGTTGAGAAGAGCACTAGCTGCTCTTCCAGAGGTCCTGAGTTCAAGTCCGAGCAACTACATGGTGGCTCACAAACATCTGTAATAGAATCTGATGCCTTCTTACTGGCTTGTGAATCAGAGCCTTCATACATTAAATAAATAATAATTTTTAAAAAATAACTTTTATTAGACTTTCTAATCTTAAGTTCTGTCAGCTTACAAAAACAGTGTGTTAGGTGTTCAGTATGGTGTTAGGTAATATATTCAGGTTAGTTAAAAGGAATAGGAATTCTTGGGGTTGGAGAGATGGCTCAACAATTAAGAGCACTCGCTGCTTATCCAGGTTTGATTCTCCACACCCACATGGAAGCTCATTACCATTTGTAACTCCAGTTCCAGGGGCTCTGAGGCCTTTCTGAAGGCACTTCATGCAAGTGGTGCACAGCCATACGTGCAGATAAAACATTCATATACATAACAATAATAATTTTTTAAAGGAATCATTTTTGACACATTTAAATCCATACTTAATTTCATTTATTACTTTCTACAGTATACTTGATTTTAAGTTTAAAGAACATAATTTTATAAAACTTAGTTATAAATGTTTATGTTATCTTTGTGTTTATATGGGTAAGTGTGAAACAGGATAACTTTAAGCGGAGGAGGGCAGTTGGAAGCAGCCTTCCGCTTCTGTACCATATTCTGTTTACTCCACAAGCATTTCACAGGAGAGGAGGGCCCAAGGGTGGAACTCCCCACTGTATCTGCTAACACCAATTTTATTCTCTCCTGGGCTGCTCCTTAATTATATTTCCCTATCATTAATAGCCTAAAGGCCTTGGTAATTTTTTGAAAAGCTCTTCCTAAGATTGAGCTTTGTGATTTGTCTTGGTGAAGCTGCAAAGTGACAGGGAGGCTTGGATGTGGTGCTAACCAGATCAAAGCTGAGGCTGGCTTTTAAGACATTTTGAAGATAAAATCTTCAGTTTTATCTTCCAGTTTTCTTTCCTTTTCTAATTCTTTCCCTTTCCCCAGAGAGAGCCCCATTCACAGCTGCTCTCATAAAACATCCCAGTTGCCTTGTCTCAGTGTTCCTCAGAAATCATTAATTCTTTGTAAGTCTCTGAGAATTGACAATGACTCCTTGTAGAGTCTTTTTGTGCTTGAATAGTAGGTGAAAGAAAGAAATCCTATTTCATTGGTGTAGGCTGTAAAAATTGCGAAGAATAATTTGAGTAATTTAGGAGTGTGAGTTTGCTTCAGGCATAAGGTTTAGAGGCAGCATAATTATTTTTAATACTCAAAATGGAAGTTACCTGGCAGACTAGAAAGGAGAGCAACAAAGTCAGTCTTTGGCCTTCCCAAGGATCCAGCCAAGGATGGCAGTGACTAGAGGCTCACCTTGACCAATGGTCCGGATTTCTCTGTAGGGCATACCTGCACTTCAGGGTGTCTTTGACCTGTTCATAATAAAGCTTTGTCTATCCACATTTATTTTGGAGGAAGACAATAGATCTTAATTTTTTTCTATTATTGAGTATGTTTCCTGATCAGAGTAGAGTTCTAAAAAAAGATTTATTTATTATTTTAATTTCAGGTGCAGGAGTGTACTGCCTGCATCCCTGGTGCCCCTGGAGGCTAGGAGAAGGTGCTGGGTTCCTGGAAGTGTATTTATGGACAGTTATAAATCATTATATCAGTGCTAGGAAGTGAACCTGGTTTCTCTGCAAGACTAACAAGTGCTTTTAACTGCTGATGCATCTCTCTAGTACCCAGAGTATAATTATTAATAGTAAATATAGTTAAGTTTTTGTTTGTAATTTAAATTGTGTTCAGTGATTAAAGTCCATTTTAAGGTGGTGTATGGGTGCATGTGTCATGATACATGTGAAGGTCAGAGCTCTACTGCTCTTAGGAAAATCCTTTTGTACCTGTGTGTGCTCTACATTCATTGCTCTTTCTCCCTGTTCACATTCAGTCTGTTCTCCTGGCTTTATGAGGTTTTCCCTCACTCACTCTTAAACACATAGTAAACGGGGGGTGTGTCCGTTTTTCATCACTGACTGAATATTTCAGAGAATCTACTTAAAGGAGGCACTGTTTTTTTATTTTGGGGGTTCTTTTTGTTTGTTTTTGTTGTTTTGGCTCAACAGTTGTAGAGGTTTCCAGCTCATGTCTAACTGGCTCAGTTCGTGTGGGCCTGTGATAAGGCACACCATGTGGCAGGGGGACACACTGAGGCTGCTCACTTCACTGTGGCTGGAAAGCAGAGAGGACAGGGATGAGACCGAGTAGGACAGGAACGAGATACACCTCAAGGACTATGCCTCAAGGACTCAGTTCCTTCAGCAGGGTCTCATTACCTCCCAGAATAGATTGTCATATTATGAATGCATCAGTGGGTTACTCTTGATAAGGCCAGGGTCCTCATAAACCAGTCCCCCTCTCAACCACCTCTGTAGTAGGGACCAATTTAACACAGCCACCGGGGTACTTTCCAGATCCAAATATAGTATAGTATAGTATAGTATAGTATAATATAATATAATATAGCATAGTTGCAACCCTTTAATACTGTTCCTCATGTTGTAGTGACCTCCAACCATAAAATTATTTTCATAATTACTTCATGACTATAATGTGCTGCCGATATGAATCACAGTGTAAATACCTTGATTTCTGATGGTTTTAGTCAATCCCTCTGAAAGGTCCTTTGATTTCCCCCAAGTGGTTGCAGCTCACAGGTTGAGAACTGCTGCTTTAGACTTTGTTCATACTTCTCACTACTCTGAGTACATTGAGCTAGTTATGATTTAACTTTTTTTTTTTTGGTTTTTCGAGACTGGGCTTCTCTGTGTAGCCCTGGCTGTTCTGGAACTCACTCTGTAGACTAGGCTGGCCTTGAACTCAGAAATCTGCCTGCCTCTGCCTTCCAAGTGCTGGGATTAAAGGCGTGTGCCACCACTGCCCGGGACATTTAATCTTTAGTCTTCATTTGTAAAATAGGGATAAAACAACACTCATTTCCCTCAGGATTATTGTAAAGATTTCAGACAAAGCATTTTAAATAATTCCCATTGTGTTTGCTGTTTTAGTCAGATAGCAAAACATTTCCTTACTGTTGATTTCCTGTGATTGCTATTTTCATTTCCTTTTTGTGGTGTCTTATTACTTGTAGTCATTACTTAGTAGCAGTTTTTAAGCAGTTTAACCTTTCTGAAATTAATGTTCTATGCGACAACTATGTTTAAGAAGCCCTTCAGATGAGCTACTAAGACAGAGTTGTGTTGAAGGAAAATTTGAGCATTCACCTTTTCAGAGTTTAATAGCTGCTTACAATTCTCAAGTACCCCTCACCCTCTGTGTGCATGTATGTGAGCACATGTCTGAATGTTGGAATGGAAAAATCTTTTATAGTAATAGTATACTATACAATTTAATATACTATACAATTACATGAGCAAATAGTAATCCTCATGTAATTAATCTTTTATCTTACATGTCAAAGTATTTTTTTTTTTTTAGTTTTACTTTAAGTACTTCCCCTTTTCTCACAGGTCTCCCTGATCCGTTTGCTAAGGTGGTAGTTGATGGTTCTGGGCAGTGCCATTCTACAGATACTGTGAAGAACACACTTGATCCAAAGTGGAATCAGCATTATGACCTGTAGGTATACATGATTAATTTGAAATAAAGCACAGAATTGGTCTAATACAATCTCTTAAAAGAATCATGGAAAATGGTTTCAGTTTGTATACAATATGGTTCTTTTCTTTTTCCTTTGTTAAAATAGTACTAACTATTGAGCCTTGGGTCTCAGACATGGTAGGCAAGCACTCCATCACTGAACTATACCCTCACCTCCTTTTTTACTTGTATGTATTTTAGCTGAGGTTCGTCTTACTAAGTTGCTCAGGCAGACCTTGAACTTGGGATCTTCCTACTTCACCCTTCTAAATAGCTAGGACTGCAGGCCTTCAACACACAGTCTCAAACTTATGATTTGACATTCTCTAAAAGAGGAGCCAAACCCCGTGGAAAAGTGCTTTGAATATTTGATCAACAAGACAGGCAGGTAGGGGCACACACACACACACACACACACACACACACACACACACACACACACGAGTTAAAAGAAAGAAAACATACATTGAAAAAGTTACAGCCATATTTCTTGGTAGGTTCAAGTTACCTTTCCTTGAAGACTAGTGATGTTGAACATCTTTTCATGAGCTTGATGGGACCAACAACACCTACAAAAAGTTTTTAGTTTACAGGTTTAAAAGAATTCATTTTTCTTCTAGCCATGTGTATTAAATTATATAAGTTTTCTTTAAAATGAAAACAGAGACTGCCTAAATGCAATTTCTAATTAGTTTCTGACTTTGAAATATTTTGACAGAATGTTTTTGACTTATAAAACTTAAGTGCTTAAAATTATTTTCAAAAGGCTTCTAATTAGAAAATTATTACAGTTAAGAATTTCAAATCTTTTTGTATTATAGTAAACATAAAGAATATGTTGGTACGTGTACTATATAGATCCTCAGGCCAGTAGTGGGCTATGGAGGCCTCAAGAGTCACTATTTTAGAATAGGTGAAAGCCAATTAGGAAACAGTAGTGTGTGTGTGTGTGTGTGTGTGTGTGTGTGTGTGTTGTATTACTTGTTACTATGTGATATAACATGTAGCAGTTACATACCAGTATGTATGTTTTTATTTTTATTTTTAAAGATTTATCTATTTATTCTATGTATATGAGTATGCTACCATTGTTCTCTTAAATAAATCTTTTTATTTTTATTTTTAAAGATTTAAGATGTTTTTGAAAATTGAAGCATGCCTACTTTATGACAGTTTAGAATATCTCATTTGTAAGCAATAGACTCAATACAAACTAGCTTCATTTTAGAGCCAGGTTTGATGGCCCACACCTGTAATCCATCACTTGAAGCAGAGGTGCAGGAGGAAGGCAGGTTAAAAGCCAATCTGGTCTAAACAAACAATAACAAAGCAGGTCTAGGTATGTAGCACAGTTGGTAGAGTACTTGCCAAGTATGTATAGAGAGAGCCCTGGATTTGATCTCACCATTACCTAAGACTGGATATAGTAACACATGCCTGTAATCCCAGCACTTGGTAAGTGAAAGCAAGATCACATAGTGAGTTCAAGGCCAGCCTGGGCTGCATTAGATCATCACTTAAAGCAACAAAGCAAAGGGGGGAAAAAACGTAGTTTTTATAAAACAAGTGTATTGACTTGTATTGAAAGAATGTCAGGGTGATCACTCTTTAGACACACTGGATCCAGGGCTTAAGAGCATCTTCCATGTTCCTTGTTTTTGTTTTATTGAATGATAGTATAAGATCAAGGTTGCTGGACCAAAAATGTGACCTCTTAGAATCACTGAAAGAAAGTTAGGTTATGATCACATGATTATGTTATTAACCATGTTTTTGCATGACTTGATGCCATGTTAATAATTGGCTGTGATAGAGCTTTTTTACATACTTGCAGGCATATGCACAGACAAATATAGTAACGCTTTTCCCTGCTCTGCTTGTCTGCAGGCAGTGAAGTGAAATCTACAAGAGTCCTGCTCGCTCAAGGCCTGCATATAGGAAAGAAGCAGGGGAAAAGCGTTACAAACAACTTTTGTTCTGCAGCATTTAAAAATATAACAGGTAGGTCAGATTTTTGGTCTATCAGCCTTGACAGTGCCTCTTAAAGGTGAACTAAGTGTCTGAGTGTTCTTTCTGAATGACAGAATGACATTCAGATGTCATTCTGAATGATGATCTGAATGACATCCCAAACCCTAAAGTAGCTTTTTTTTTTTAAGTTTTTAACATGAGATTGGAAAAAAAGGGATTATATTATATTAAAAAATATTTTAAATGTTTTTAAAGTTTAAGTTCAGTACTTTGAATTTATTGAATTCAAAACATAGTTTGTTTCTTTTAGCCATATTCTGAAATATATTTAGGATGCTTGAATATTAAAAAGTTAAAATTTATACTATTTATAATTACCAAGTTATTCATGTAGCTGTTTTTTGCCTTTTAGGTATATTGGAAAGTCTGATTCAGTTACGATCAGCGTATGGAATCATAAGAAGATCCATAAGAAGCAAGGTGCTGGATTTCTTGGTTGTGTTCGTCTTCTTTCCAATGCCATCAACCGCCTCAAAGATACTGGTTGTGAGTAAATTTTTTTTAGTTAGAAAATATGTATGAGAACTTTATGTAGTAGGTGTTCAAAACTTAAGTTCCCATGTATATCTGAAACACTGATAAAAATTCCTGGCCTATATTTATTTAATGGACACAAAAATTGAAACATTTTGGGCTGGCAAAATGGTTTGGTGGGTCAGCCAGCTGCCAAAGGTGATAGCTTGTTCTCGTCTTCTCGTTTTCCCCACTTCCCCTTTTCCCCCTCTCTACTCCCTAGCACATACTAAATAATTTTTTTTTCAGAAATGGAAACATTTTAAGGATGTGATTCTAAAGGTGAATCAGAGAGGATACTTGAGGAATCCAATAATTTATGGTATTCAGAAGTGATTGACATTTGGGGCTTGTCTTAGACCAGATAGAGGCAGCTTACCTTATGGAGTTAAGAGTTAAATGCATCTGGGCAGTGGTGGTACACGCCTTTAATCCCAGCACTTGGGTGGCAGAGGCAGGCGGATTTCTGAGTTCAAGGCCAGCCTGGTCTACAGAGTGAGTTCTAGGACAGCCAGGGCTACACAGAGAAACCCTGTCTCGAAAAACCAAAATAAATAAATAAATAAAATAAAATAAAGAGTTAAATGCAAAGACCCATGGCAGAACAAATACTGAGAATAAAGGATGGTGGAGTCCTGACCTCTAAACAAGGTATTTCTACCATCCATGTAGGCTCAGGAAACATTGAGGAAAAGACGTAAAATAAATGTATAAGGCACAGGATGGGGAGAGGGCCTCCAAAATGCTATCTGTTAAGCACACCATGGCTATAGCAACTATGAACTCACACTAGCTATGTATACTGGCACTGGGGGTCCAGAGGTCCAGCCTTCCTAACATTCAGCTGTGCAAGGAGAAGAGATTCCTAGGCCTAACACCCAGTGCTGATCTGTTTGGCAAGTAAGAGATCCTGAGAGAGAAGGGAGAGTGGGACCCAGTCATGTACACTGGTAAAACCACCAGACACTCATGGGTAGCTCCGAACTTGGAGTTTCCAGACAGCCTTAAACTATGTGAAACACTTAAAAATCAACAAAGCAAAACTAAACCACAAAGTTAGTCAATAGGCAAAAGAGATTTGTAGGGAAGGGAGGAGGAGTGGGTAGTAGAGTTGGGAAGGAAACAGGAGAGGAGAGTGGCCAGAGTATATCACATACGTGTATGGAATTGTGGAAGAGCAAATTTTACTAATAAGAGAAGGGGTAGGGGAGAAGTGATTGCTATCCAGGAGGTTAGAAAGAAAGGTACCAGTATATATGCCTTTTAAATGTTTTAGTACCTAGTTTGGTGGATTTTTAAAATAGAAGTAAATTTTTGTTTGGGTGATTGGAATCATTAAAAAAAGACATTTGAGAATAAAATAGTTATCCTGACTACTTGATTGTAGTCTCTTTCTCACCATCCTGCATATTAGAAAGTAGAGGTGTTAGAAATGGTTTCTATAGTGGATTGGTGAATTGACTTACCGCGTCTTTCTCATGTAACCCTGGGACAATATAAAATGAGGACATGACTGCTTTAAGGTATGATTGAAGTAAAAGTTTAGTTTTGTTTTGAGACAGGGTTTCTTTGTATGACAGTCCTGGCTGTCCTAGAACTTCCTTTGTAGACCAGGCTGGCCTTGAACTCAGAGATCCACCTGAATCTGACTCAGTACTGGGATCAAGGCATGTGCCACTAACACCCAATTGGGAAGGTTTTTATTGTAGGTATGAAGGAAAGTACAGTCAGGGGCATCTGGAAGAGTCCAGAGTAGAGAGAGACAGTAGTAGACTAAGCATGTCCAGGAGATTAAAATGGGCCATGAGAAGAGAAAAAGGTGTGGTAGGCAAGAATGGAGTGACATTAAGACAGGAAGACAGAGAAGAAAGAGAGCCTGTGACTGAATGGTAGTGGAATATATAGGAAAGAGAAGCTGGGGGAAGGGAAGCCCACACGCTGGAGAAATTTAGGGTTGGAGGATGGGGGGCAAAGAGTTGGTAAGAATCAGGGTGCCAGCATAGATTCTTTGACAAGAGTTTGCTATGCTTAGAGAGCCTGAAGGCCAGCACGTGCTTTGGTATACTAATAGGCACCACAGTTAGCCATTTGTACTATTACTTTTGGACCTGACAGGGGTAACTTGCCATTGAGATGCAGTTAGAAATACCTTTTCAGCAGATGTTTTGTTTGTATGTTTCTGTAGACATTTTTTAATATAAAAAAAATCAGTTTTGCCATGACTGCTTAAGCTAATAAAGAAACCCACATGAATTTTATCTAAGGAAATTAGTAAACAAAACCACTATAAGTTTAGCTTTGCTATATTAAGAGGCGTACAATGAGATGTATAAATATTGGCCTGTTACAGAAAGGGAGATGACTGAGTTATAGGTTCTGAATCAGAGGAACTTAAGTGCCTAAGCCACTGAGAAAGTCTTAGCTCCCAGGTTGGCAGGGTAATGAGCAATAGGAGAGAGAGCTGGGTCAACAAGATTCTACATGTGGATAGAAACTGTTGCACTGCCCAATTCAACAGGAAAATGTAATTTATAAACCCAGCCAACATGCTGTGGGGACATTGTGCCTTATAACTTTGGGGGCACACCAGTGTTGTACTGATTTTACAGATGAGGCATCTGAAAGGACTGTTATCAAAATGATTGTTACCTCAAGTCTACAGCTTACAAGTTTGGTCTCTTCAGCTTCTTCTCCTCTTCCTCCTCCTCTCTTCCGCTTCTCTTTTTCTCTCTCCTCACCTCCTCCTCTTTATTTTCCTCCACTTTTTCTTCTTCTCTTTTTTAAAGAGGGTTTCTCTCTTTAGCTGTGGTTGTCCTAGAACTTATTCTGTAGACCAGGCTGGCATGTACCACCATCACCTGGCACTCCTTGGCTTGATACTTATTTTGTGTTCTTTTGAATGGTTTTATATATATATAAAACATCTGACATTACTCAACACTTATGTATCACATACTATACTGAGAGTTGTATGTAATAATCTGATTTAATTCTTAAAAAAAATAATTAGATAGATTCTGTTACATATCAGAAAGCCAGGACTCAGGCATAAATTAGGACCAACAACTATTGAGAGGTAAGGTAAGCCAAGGCTCAGACTGAAGTGATCTGAAAGCTGTGGAGAGAACCATCCATCACCAGTGTAGTTTCCCAGTATTTCATGTTTTTGAAATCTGAATTTGTTAAAACTTGCTGAGTTGTTTAAATTTGCTATATATGTAGTTACAGAATTTTAAACATTCATTTTATAATTAGAATGATTATTAAAGATAGGTCTAGTTTTCAGTGGTCTATAAAAATTTAGTGTCATTCATAGATTATAGATGTTAGAATTTCTGATATTAGCTTTTTATTTTTATTTGAATAGATCAGAGGTTGGATTTATGCAAACTGGGGCCAAATGACAATGATACAGTTCGAGGACAAATTGTAGGTAAGTGTGGAATTTAAAATTCTGAATTTTAGCTCCTTTTAAACTGCCATAGGTCTTTTTTTTTTTTTTTTTTTTTTTTAAAGAGAGTCTCATATAGCCTAGGCTATTCTTCAACTTGGTGTCTAGCCAGAGTTGACCTTAAATTTTTGATTCTCCTCCTGCCTTTGTCTCCTGAGTGCAAGTTTTGTGATGTGCTGTGTGAATCAAATCCAGTGCTTTCTATATGGTAGGCTAGTGTTCTACCAACTGAGCCCCATCCTTAGTCATCTAAATAACCTCTGAATACCTTGGAATTGGCATGAATCATATAAGATGCTACAGTGGGTTCAGGATACAACCTGACTTAATTTAAATAAATAAATACACACACAAACACATATTTGAGATGGCTCAGGGGATAAGAGCATGTGCTGTGCAAGCATGAGGACCAGAGTTCAGATCCCAGTATCCATGTAACCAAAAAAAGCCAACATGGTACGTACATACCTATAACTCTAGTGTTGAGAGGACCAGAGACAGGAGGGTCTCTGGAGTTTGTTGGCTGCCAGCCTTGCATAAAAACCTGAGCTCCATGTTCAGGAAGAGACCCTACTTTGAAGGAATAGTGTGAAGAGAGGGGAAGACACATTTCCTGTGTGTGCACCCTAACCCCAACTCTAGAATCAAGGATATACATAGCCCACATTCAAATACAGATATAACACATAAAATGTAATGCACAAAGGGAAATAGCAGCACTTGCTATTGTAAAGAATTACTGAGACTTTAGGAGGGAATTCTCTTACAGGTATTCGAATCCAGTAGAGTACTGAAGTAGATTTTGTGGATGTTATTAATTTTGTGAAAACAATTTTGAATCTAATTTTTTAGTAAGAGAATATTCTGTTAAAAGTCATTGCTTGGGTTGGAGAGATGGCTCAGTGGTTGAGAGCACTAACTGCTCTTCCAGAAGTCTTGGTTCAATTTCCAGCAACCACATGGTGACTCACAACCATCTGTAATGGGATCCAATGCCCTCTTCTGGTGTTTCTGAAGCCAGCTGCAGTGTACTCATATAAATTTAAAAGAAAAGTCTTTGCTTAGTAATTTGGTTAATGTTTACTGCCTTGAGGTAGAAATCTAACAGAAAAAAATGAGCACTGAAAGAGTAACCTTACCTGACAGAGTAACATTACCTAAGAGAGTAACCTTACCTGACAAAGTAATATTACCTGGCAGAATAACATTGACAATAACATTATCTGATAGAGTAACATTAACTAGGAAAAAAAGGAAGAATTATACTCACAAGACACTTAGTGGAAGCTGGGCGGTGGTGGCGGTGGTAGCACATGCCTTTAATCCCAGTACTTGGGAGGCAGAGGCAGGTGGATTTCTGAGTTCAAGGCCAGTCTGGTCTACAGAGTGAGTTCCAGGACAGCCAGGGCTACACAGAGAAACCCTGTCTCAGAAAAACAAAAACAACAAAAAACAGACACTTAGTGGAAATGGTGTAATAGATCATCTTCAACTGACCTCAAGGGAATGGCTCAATCTTAGACTGATCAAGATGCATGGTATGGTAGGACTCTAAGGCAGACAGCTTTGGGGCTTCATTTTTATTTAAAAATTTATTTATTTTATGGATGTGAATACACCATAGCTGTCTTCAGACACATCAGAAGAGGGCATTGGATCCCATTACAGATGGTTGTGAGCCACCATGTGGTTGCTGGGAATTGAACTCAGGAACTTTGGAAGAGCGGTCAGTGCTCTTAAGCACTGACACGTCTCTCCAGCTCAGCTTTGGGGCTTCTTAAATTAGATGAATAAATTGCTATTTCCCCACTTGAGGTAGAGCAGGATTTAGACTAAAATAATTTTTACTCTATCAGAAAAGTTTTAGTTCCCAAAAGTACAGCAAGAATTTGAATCCATAGGTGGAAAGCTGCCATAGTAGCCACATAACAGAATCCTGAGACACTTATTCTCGGGAGTATCTATACAACAAGATTACTGAGAAAGGGTAAAATACCTCAAATAGAAATCCTTTCACAGAAACCTTTTGCATGTAATTTGCCTGCTGGTTTGGTATTCTGTATAATGCTTGCCAGGTAGTGATTTTAGGTAACAAAAAATAGTTTCACTAGCTATAAATTTCTATTTATAAAAATCATAAACTAGACACAGAGCCACATGGTTATAATTCCAGCACTTGGGAGGCTGAGGCAGATGGATCATAGATTTGAAACCAGCTTGGACTAGGAGACTCTTTCAAACACTTGCCTCCACATAGTAGACTTGACCTTGTCATATTACTTTATGGCAGTATATTTAATGTAAAGATTTTGTGTGAAAATAGATTTCATAGTATAACTATTATTTATGTATGTATGTATGTATTTATTTATTTATTTATTTTTTCGAGACAGGGTTTCTCTGTGTAGCCCTGGCTGTCCTGGAACTCACTCTGTAGACCAGGCTGGCTTTGAACTCAGAAATCCACCTCCCTCTTTCTCCCAAGTGCTGGGATTAAAGGCATGTGCCACCACCGCCTGGCTGTATAACTATTATTAAGAGTAATATAAAGTGTATTTAAAAATTTTGTTATGTCATTCTAAAACACAATAAGTCCAGTTCAGGGTCTTATGGACTTAGACACACACATACATACATATATACATAGACATGGATATGCTTTTATATATATGATGTCTGTATGGCTTATTTGAAACATGATTTTATTCTATAACCCAGGTTGGTCTTACACTCACTGTTATTCACCTGTCTCAGCCTTCTCTGAGTGCTAGGATTATAAGCATGAGCTCCTACATCTAGCTAATGATATCCTTTGGGAAAAATGGAGAAATCCACTGTAGAAAACTCGCTGTTTTATTTGATGGCACATAGCTGTTACTGCATCTTTCATGAGGAAGAGGGAGGGGAGCCTTAAGTTGAAGGATAGTCTGATTGTGGAGCAAGTTTCTCTTCTGGGGCTGGAGAGACAGTTCAGCAATTAAAAGCACTTGCTGCTCTTTCAGATGAGACCCAAGTTTGGTTCCCACTATCCATATCAGGCAGCTCTTACAACCACCTGTAACACCAGTTACAGAGAATTGGATGCCTTCTTCTGGCCTCTGTAGGTACCTGTATGCTCATGGTGTACATCATACACTGTGGTTCAAGCATAGGCATTTAAAATAATTAAAAAACATTATAAACTTATAAACAAAAACAAATACCTAACTAATCCAAGCACAGTGGTATATCTATGTGACCCAGGCACTTGAGATGTAGAGGTGAGAAGATCAAGGTGTTTAGGTTCCTCTTCAGCTACATAGTCAATTTGAGGCCAGCCTAAGTAAGCTACATGAAACCTTGTCTTTTAAAAACATTGAGGCAGGCAGTTGTCTTAATCCCACTACTCAGAAGGCAGAGGCATCTTTGAGTTCAAGGCCAGCCTGGTCTACAGAGAAATTTCTTTTTTTTTTTTCTTTCGAAACAGGGTTTCTCTGTGTATCCCTGACTGGTCCTGGAACTCACCTTATAGACCAGGCTGGCCTCGAACTCGGAGATCCCGCCTGCCTCTGCCTCCCAAGTGCTGGGATTAAAGGCGTGGCATGCACCACCATCGCCAGAGAAATTTCTAGGGCAGCCAAAGTGACTCAGAGAGATTCTCTCTTAGAAAAAGCAAAATAAATAAATAAGCAAGACTCGCATTCTGGAAATTTCATCTTGTGTTTCTTCTATTTGAAAACTAAATAACTTAGTGATTCATTTTTTTTATATAAAACATTTACATTTACTGAGGTATAGTGTATTACAGTTCTCTCCTTTAAATTAAGCTTAATATAAAGGAGATTTATCATGAAAAATTTTAATTTTTTTCTGAAATTTTAGCCAGGTGTGGTGGTGCATGCATATAATTCCAACATTAAAGAGTTTAAAGAAATAGGATTTTTTTGTTTGTTTGTTTTTCGAGACAGGGTTTCTCTGAGTAGCCCTGGCTGTCCTGGAGCTCACTCTGTAGACCAGATTGGCCTTGAACTCAGAAATCTACCTGCTTCTGCCTCCCAAATGCTGGGATTAAAGGCATGCCCCACCACTGCCCAGCTAAAATAGGATTATTTTATGTATATGAGTACACCATTGCTCTCTTCAGACATACCAGAAGAGGGCATTGGATCTCTTTACACATGGTTGTGAGCCACCATGTGGTTGGTGGGAATTGAACTCGGGACCTCTGGAAGAGCAGTCAGTGCTCTTAACCACTGAGCCTTCTCTCCAGCTTTTTTTTTTTTTTTTTTAGATATTTTTTTTATTTACATATCTTTTTTTTTTTTTAAAGCCTAAAAATTAGCACCCCCTTTCCAAATTTAAAGAGCAGAATTTTGAGATCTTTCATTGAAAAAAGTCTTTGGGCCAGGCGGTGGTGGTGCACGCCTTTAATCCCAGCGCTTGGGAGGCAGAGGCAGGCGGATTTCTGAGTTCAAGGCCAGCCTGGTCTGCAGAGTCAGTTCCAGGACAGCCAGGGTTATACAGAGAAACCCTGTCTCGGAAAAAAAAAAAAAAAGAAAAAAGAAAGAAAAGAAAAAAAAGTCTTTGGATATCATTATGTTGTAACTTACAAATTCTTTAAAAAGTTAGGATATAGTCAAATTTGGCCATATCTCTTCTATCTTTGGGGGAGATACCAAAAATAGAATTAAGGAATAGTAGAACAAGGAAGAACTTTAGAGCTATCATGTAACCTAACCTTCTTATTATTTAGTCTGGGATCATGAACCCTGGCACTGAATTAGATGTCCTGGTGTTACATCAGCACCTGTGTGCCCTGTTTCCAAGATGCTCAGTAGTAATCTTATACTACATTTCATACTGACATGCTGTTACTACTCATTTGACCCAAGATTTGTCCCGTTGCTGGGATCCAGTGTATTTCTTATAGCTGTTCACATTTTCAAGAGTGCAACCTAAGTTCGTTTAAAGTTTGACTTTGTTTTTAGACTTTTTTAATGTCTTGTCTTTTTTTTTTTTTTTTTTTTTTTTTTTTTTTTTAATTATTATAAATGAGTATGCCGTAGCTGTTTTCAGACCCCAGAAGAGGGCATCAGATTTCATTATGGGTGGTTGTGAGTCAACATGTGGTTGCTGGGATTTGAACTCATGAACTTCAGAAGAGCAGACGGTGCTCTTACCCACTGAGCCATCTCACCAGCTCCAATGTCTTGTCTCTTTAAGTGCAGTGGGTGACTTTACATTGCTCTATTCTGCTGTTGAAAAGGGGATGAGATTCTTCCCTAAAATCACAACAAAATTGAGAAGACATTGATTTTTTTGACATTACATCTAAAAAGAAAAATCTATGAGAAAAGAAGTTACAGAATTTAGTAGAAACCATGGAATTAATTCTAAACTCTATTACTTTGATTTTTGCAGTGCCTCATTTATGCTAGGCAAGAATACTGTCACTGAAGTACATCTTCAGCTCAACATTCTAAAGAAGTAAAATAATCTACATTTTATGTTACTTGGTTTTCTGAGACAGGGCTTCTCAATATGTACAGGCTGGGCTTAAATTTGCTGTGCACCCAGGCTAGCATCTAACTTGAACAGTCCTTGTGCCTCATCCTTCTGAGTGCTGGGATTTCAGACAAGTACCACCACACTTGCCTCAACATGGATATTTATCTTGACAGAACTGGAAAGCACTGTCAAAATCTTAATAATGACTTTTTTTTAAAATAGTAAGTCTTCAATCCAGAGACCGAATAGGCACGGGAGGACAAGTTGTGGACTGCAGTCGTTTGTTTGACAATGATTTACCAGATGGGTAAGTGGACATCTCCAAGTCCTTAGAGACATGCATGCAGCAGTGCTGCCCTCACACTAGTGACCTAGGAGCTGCTGTTGATGATGCACTAGGAGTTTCTATAAGCATAGAGACAGAACATAGATTTGATTTCTGCTTGGAAATTATAAGACCTTGCCACAGGTGGTGGTAAGTCTCACTTCAAAAGAACTTTGAAAAGGAAGAAAAGGAAATTCTTGTCAAATATTTTTACTGTAAATTTATTTATTTTTATGAATTTTAGTTTCTGTTTTCTTTATTGATTCTATTTTTTTCATTTTTATTGGTTATTTTATTTATTGACATTTCAGATGTTATCCCCCTTCCCAGTTTCCCCTCCACAAACCCCCTATCTCCTGCCTCTTCCCCCCGCCTCTGTGAGGATGCTCCCCTATCTGCCCACCGACTCCTGCTTCAGTGCCCTAGCATTCCCCTACCCAGGGTAAATTTATTTTTTTAAAGAAAAAGAATTTTCCTTAATTATCTAGAACAGAGTGTACAAGTACTGAATTTGAATATATTGCTTTATTTTTAGAGTTAAGGAAAGGAGAATTGAGTAATAGTAATTGTAACATTGTGACATTTAGTGAAGTATATTTGTGTCAAGCAGTTCATGGTATGATGTTATTTAATTCTTGTGGCAGCAAAGACAGTGTATAGTGACCACCTGGGTCCTCATTCTTCTGCTAATTGATGTTGTAATCTTAATTTATTTAACTTTTGTGAACTTTAACAAATGATTAATGAAGTATGCCATGATTGGTGCAGGGTTAGATGAATTCATTCACATAAAGCATATGAATATTTGCACATTGGAAGTGCTTACTCAATAAGCTAGGGATAGTGGCACACACCTTTAGTCCCGCCTGGTCTACTTAGTGAGTTCCAGGACAGCCAGAGTTACATAGTTAGACCTTGTCTCAAAAAAACCAAACCAAAACAAGTACTTAGTAAAGTAATTAGCTACTTTTAAAAAATGTTGTTACTGGCCAGGTGGTGGTGGCTCACGCCTTTAATCCCAGTACTTGGGAGGCAGAGGCAGGCAGACTTCTGAATTCGAGGCCAGCCTGGCCTTCAGAGTGAGTTCCACGACAACCAGAGCTATACAGAGAAACCCTGTCTCGAAAAACCAAAAAAAAAAAAAAAAAAAAAAAAAAAAAAAAAAAAAAAAAAAAAAAGAAGGAAAAAGAAAAAATGTTGTTATTACTATTGTTATTCTCATTTTACAACAACAAAAATGAAAACCAATATAAATCATTTGCCTGAGATTATATAATAAGTGGGGAGCTGAATCTTAATGCCTAAGTCTTAATTCCCAAGCTTATAAATTTGATTTTTCTCCACTTTTTATACAAAGTCTGATACTTTACTGATTTTTTTATTTCAAAGTATTTTTACTTAACTTCAATGAAATATAACTTACAATAAGTTGTACCCACTTACAGTAGATGTAGTTAAATTGATTGACTTTTAGCTCAACTTATCGTTTATAATTTTATCACACTTATTTGTGCGAATTTATGTGAATATGTGTGAGCTATGGTGTGTATGTGGGGGTGAGAAGACAACCTTTGTAGGTTGGTTCTCTCTTCTTACCATATGTAACCCTGGAATCAAATAAAAGTTATTACTGGACAGCAAGTAACCTTTATCCACTCAGCCATCTTGCTAGCCTGTCTTATTTTGACATAAAATATTATATGCAAGTTCTAGTGTTTGCATATTTTGTTTAAACTTTAAAAACCCTAAAATTGTGCTAGGCATAGTGATCTACTCTTACCAATTTGAGCGATTGATTGGGAAGTTGAGGCAGGAGGATCATGAATTTAAGGTCAGCTTGGAGTACATTGTGAGTTCCTAGGTAGCATGAGTTGTATTGTGAGACCTTGTCTCACAAAAACATCTAGTTTTAGGTGCTGGGGAGATGCCAGCCCAGTAAAGAGCTTGTCTCGTTTGCTGAGGGCTGTAGCTCAGTTCTTAGTTCCCACTGTGCCTGGGCTCAAGTTCAAAGACATCCAACAGTACTTAAACACACATGAACATATACAGGTATACATGAACACAGGTACATAAAAATAAATCTCAAAGACATTGAGCGCTGCAGAGATAGGCCAGTGGTTAAGAACATGTGCTGATCTTGGAGAGAATGTGAATTCACTTCTCAACACCCAAATCAGGCAGCCATCTGTAACTTCAGTTCCAGGTGATCTGAGTCCCTCTTCTTGGGCACTATATATATAAGTAAAAATAAACTGTAAACTTATTTAAAAATTAGTCTAGAGGCTGGTGAGATGGCTTAGGAGTTAAAGTACTTGCAACCAAGGGATAGAACAGTTTTCTACAAAATGCCTCAGACCTATATACCTGTACTGTGGCATGTACACTCCCACACATATTCAGGTAAATATGCACATATAATAAGTAAATGAATACACTTTTTATTGGTAAAAATAACTATAGATTGTTTTAGCTTTTTTTTTTCCCCCTGAGACAGGGTTTCTCTGTATAGCCCTGGCTGTCCTGGAACTCACTCTGTAGACCAGGCTGGCCTTGATCTCACTAATCCACCTGCCTCTGCCTCCCAAGTGCTGGGATTAAAGGCGTGCGCCACCACTGCCAGGCCCTGTTTTAGCTTTTTAAAATGTTTAAATTATGTCTAGATGTGTATGTCAGTGCATGTGTTTATGTGCCTATTGGACTTTGAGTTACACAGATAGTTGTGAGCTACTCTATGTGGATGCTGGGAACTGAACTTGGGCCTTCTAGAAGAGCAGCAAGTGTTCTTAACCACTGAGCCACTTCTCTAGCCCTTTGTTTTAGCGTCTTGATAAATTTGTTAATTCTTTTTTTTTGAAAATGAGGAAGTCTGTTGTGTTTTTTACAAGAAAGTTCAAGATGAAATAATCAATATTGAGACAATATACCAATGTGAGACATAACTAATCTTTTCTTGCTGATTATTATTGTATTATAACTGTAACCACAGGAGGAGTATAACCACATTTCTACAAAAGAGTTAGGGCCAAATGGTGTTTTTATTTTTAAAAATTAGTTTAGAGGACTAAAGAGATGGCTCAGCAGTTAAGAGCACTGGGTGCTCTTCCAGAGAACCCAGCTTCAATTCCTACCCCCAACATGTTGACTTCCAACCATCTGTATCTCCAGTTCCAGGTGATGAGATACTCTCTTCTCGCCTCTGAAGGCACCAGGCATGAACATGATGCACAAACAGACAGACAAAACATCCATGTCTGTAGATTAAGGAGATAAGATTTTTTTAAAGATTTATTTATTTATTATATATAAGTATACTGTTGCTCTCCTCAGACACACCAGAAGAGGGCAGGACCTCTGGAAGAGCAGTCAGTGCTCTTAACTGCTAAGCCATCTCTCCAGCCCAGGAGATAAGGGTTTTTTTGTTTGTTTGTTTGGTTGGTTTTTTGTTGTTGTTGTTGTTTTTTGTTTTTGTTTTTTTGAGACAGGGTTTCTCTGTGTATCCTGGCTGTCCTGGAACTCACTCTGTAGACCAGGCCAGCTTCGAACTCAGAAATCCACCTGTCTCTGCCTCCCAAGTGCTGGGATTAAAGGTGTGTGCCACCACCGCCTGGCCCAAGAATTTTTTTCTTAAATATTTTTTAGACTTATTTATTTTTATGTATATGAGTACACTGTTGCTCTCCTGAGACATACCAGAAGAGGGCAGCAGATCCCATTACAGATGGTTGTGAGCCACCATGTGGTTGCTAGGAATTGAACTCAGGACCTCTGGAAGAGCAATCAGTCAGGGCTCTTAACCTCTGAGCCATCTCTCCAGCCCAGGAGATAAAATTTTAAAAATTGAGTTTCAATAAACTTAACTACTTTCAAGAGCTTTTAGATACTTTCCTAAAGTTTAATTTTTTTAAATTACAAGGGATTAGAAATTTTTTAGACTGGATTATAATCCTTGATCATTTGCTTAATTGCTTTAAAATTTAATAAAGTTTATGATTAATGTGTCAGTTCAGGCATATACCACAAAATTTTTAGAAAATTATTATCAATTTAAGTGTTACTAAAATTTTTCAAAGTTCTCAGTTTGGCTGATAAGAAAAATATGACCGCAACAAAAATAGCTCGAAGATCTATAAACACCGTTGTACAGTTCTAATTCAATTTGAAAACATAGTAGGCTCTTTATGAATTGATTTCCTAGATTGTCTTCTATGGTTTGTGATAGAAAAAGTCTTTCTAACTTAGTGGTTCCAGGAAGAACATTCCAAGACTCAATCACTTCCGGGGACACCCATTAATGCTCTGTTTCTCAATGCTTTGATTGCAGTTGGGAAGAAAGGCGGACTGCCTCTGGCAGAATCCAGTATCTAAACCACATCACAAGAACTACACAGTGGGAACGCCCAACACGGTAAAGTCATACAAATATTTTCTATGGTCTGTGCTAGCCTTTCCTGGATTCTTCTCTGTTATTTGATTTCCCCATTGCTTTATACTTGTATAAACCATTAGGTCTTACAGTCACTATTATTATTTTTAAAATATTCATATTTAAATTCTATTTTATAATGTAATTACAATAATTATATTTGAAGTAGAATGACTTGTTTTAGTTTTTGAGACAATGTCTCTTTACATAAATAGTCCTGGTTGTCCTGGAAATCCTATGTGTAGAGCAGTCTGGCCTCAAACACATAGAGATCCATCTGTTTCTGCCTCCCCAGTGGTGGTATTAAAGGAATGTGCTACCATGCCTGGCTACTATTACTTTTTAAAAGAAGTAATGATTAACAAAGACTTTTCACAGGTCAGTCCTTTGTATGTCTATGATTTTCAGTTGTGTTCAGTAACCAAATAAGTGACTAGGTTACATAGTTATTGTTTCTTGGTGTCATTAATTTGTATGAGTATTAATGGCTGTTATGACCTATTTATTCAAGATCTCCATAGGGGGATGCTATTAGAACATGGCTAACTAAGGTATATGACCAAGAAAACCCTTATGGAAGGTGAGAATCTGAGAGTAGTGAGGAGATGGTGGCCTTGCAGAGGAAGAGTCTGAAGTAGATCTTCGCAGGTGGTAGGTAGAGCCCCATCTTTGTAGAGATATCAGGATACAAAGCAGTTCCTGGGAACTGAAAAGGAGTGCTTTTAAAGCAGCTGAAAATGAATACTCTGTACTCCTGTACACGTAAGAATAAAGTTGAAATGCCATCTCTGCTAGTGTTTTTTTTTTTTTTTTGTTCCCCTGGTGATTCCTGCATAGGCCTGGCACTCAGAATAAATTATTAAATGGTTTTCATTAGCTGTATCTGCTCTTGTTTATTGAGGATTATTTTAACTTACTGAAGTCATGCTAGCTTGCTTGCTTGCTTGCTTTTCTCCTCCCTCCCTCTCTCCCTCCCTTCCTTCCTCTGTTTTCCTGTTCTCTGGCTCATGCTAGTCTAGAGCTTGAACTATATATAGTCCAGCCTACCCTTGAACTCAAGACCCCCTGCTTCATCCTCCCAAGTGCACGCTGCCACACACAGCTTAGAAAGTGTTTTAGCAAATCATGAGTGTCTGATTAAAGCCTTGCCATCTTAAAATTTTTAAACAATTATTTATAATTTCCCATTTCCCTTTCTTCCTCCAAACCCTCCCATGTGCTACCCTTCTTTCAAATTTATCACCTTAAAAAATGTTGCTATATATATAAGTATATATTCCTAAATAGAAAAATACAACCCACTCAGTCCCTATACTGTTACTTGAATGTATGTTTTTAGGACTGACTATTGGGTAATTGATAACCAACTGATGTGCTCTTCCCTAGAGAAGACTATTTCTCCTGCTGTCAGCATTTGTTAGTCGAGTTCTTCGTTTAGGCTGAGGTGTCATGAACTATCTTGTCATTTTTTTTTAAATGCTCAGTTCAAAGTTACATTCATTTCTAATATAAGCTGTCTAGGGTATCAGTTAAGCTGAAGAACCTATTTTTATTCTGGTACCGTAAATGAATTTATACTTGTATCAGTGAATCCTGCTTTCTTCTAACTCATCTTTAATTTCCACGTGTATGTAAACCATTTTTTCCCCTTAATAGATGTTAGTTTGAAAATGAACTGTTGGGGCTGGAGAGATGTTTTGATAGCACTAGCTGCTCTTGGAGAGGACTCAGATCTGATTCCCAGCCACCTACATGGTGGCTCATGATTGTCTGTATCGCCAGTCTCAGAAAATCTGATGTCTTCTGGCAATGGCATATAAGCACTTATATGATACACACATGCTGACAAAATACCCACACACAGATGGCTATTTTTAAAAAGAGCTTTTAATTTAGGTGTGTTGGCTTACATGTCTAATCCCACTGTCCAGGAGGTT
Organism: Mastomys coucha; assembly: GCF_008632895.1. Lineage (NCBI taxonomy): Eukaryota > Metazoa > Chordata > Mammalia > Rodentia > Muridae > Mastomys > Mastomys coucha. The sequence goes on along the minus strand of NW_022196911.1, from coordinate 103,044,124 downwards.
GAGCAGGAGAATTGCTATGATGTGAGACCCTGCCTTAAGAAAAAGAAAATGAATTTTTGGGCTGGAAATTACAGCTCAGTGGTAGAGAAATTTCCTAGCCTGAGTGATGCCCTAGGTTTCCTACCTAGTGCTAACAAAGCAGGAACAAAATGAACTCAGTGAAAATGAACTCCATTACCTGTTGTTTTCGAATGTTACTTTATAGAATAGAAATTTCTTGATAAGACAGATTAGCTTCCTTATTTGATAACATTTATTAAGGTACTTTTATTCCTTACATGTGAATAACAGTGACATGGCTATTTATAATAGAGAGTTAGCCACATAAATTTCCTTCCTTCTAGGAATATTATAGAGGACAATGAACAAATACAGGTGTAAATAACTAAATAAATACCAGAGAGAACTAATCACTGCATTGAGGAACTAAGGCAGTGTCCAGTGCTTCTTGACTTAATGATTAGGATTCTGTCCAATGAAGTGAAAAGTGAAGAAGTTATGTTCAGTGTGCATGTTTTATGACATGTAGCTTAACAATGCAGTATGCTAGAGAGTAGCCATTACTTACTTCCTGATGAGGTAGTTGACTGGGAGTTATAGCTTGGGACTGTTACCTAATTGTTTGAAGATCTCTATACCATGTATATCACCCACTAGCCCTGGAAAACGTAAAAATTTAAAGTGCACTTTTGACTAACTGCTGATGGCTTTTGGCTATTCAAACATCAAGAAATGACAAGTTGAGAGCTGTATGTGGTGGCTCATGCCTGCAGTCCTGGCTCTCAGGAGGCTGAGGCAAATGGGTTGCTATGAGTCACAACCAGCCTGAACTACATACAGAGTGAGGTGTTTTTCCCAAAAACAAAACCAACAAAATTTCTAAGTTGTACCATTATAAGTTGGGAACTGTTTGCTATCATTGTAGGGTGAGTTCTGTACATTAGAAGATCTTCCAGGAGTCAATGTTTAAGCATAAACTGTGTTTTGAGTGACAAAGAGCCATACCTAGAAAGAGGTACTGTTTCCAAGGACTAAAGGTCATATGACTTGGGCAAGTTAAAGGTGTAGAGGAACACCTACTTGTCAAAAACCCTGTGGGAGGAAAAATGGTGGAAATCAGGTCTAAGTCCTTGTGCTTAGGGACCCAGTAGCACAGATACAAGTATGTATGGATATTTTAAAAACTTAATTGAAATTGTGTTTCCTTTATTCATCTCATTTTCTTGCTTGATTTACTATATTTTCACTATAATGTGTATGTTGTCTAGAGACCTCTGGTTTTGCTGTCTAAATTGGTGACTTTTTTCCCTTGTCACTTTTCAATAGACCGGCGTCAGAATATTCTAGTCCTGGCAGACCTCTTAGCTGCTTTGTGGATGAGAATACTCCAATTACTGGAACAAATGGTGCAACGTGTGGACAGTCTTCAGACCCCAGACTAGCAGAGAGAAGAGTCAGGTCCCAGCGACATAGAAATTACATGAGCAGGACACACTTACACACTCCTCCAGACCTACCAGAAGGCTATGGTATGGTAACAGCAAAGGGAATATTCATCTTGCTTTAAGAACCTCAGAGAGTTAACTATTTGGGTTTGCTTTTTTGAGACAGTGTTTCTCTGTGTCGCCTTGGCTATCCTGGAGCTCTCTCTGTGGACCAGGCTGGCCTTGATCTCAGAGATCCACCTGCCTCTGCCTCCTGAGTGCTGGGATTAAAGGTGTGAACTTCCACCACCACTCAGCTAGAGAACTAAATTTTTAAAAAATTGTCTTTGTTGTCTGTTTTGAGATAGGATCTCCTACAGCCCAGGCTCACAGTGTAGGCAGCCCATGAGCTCCTGATACTCCTTTCTCTGCCCACTCACCACACACTGGGATTATACGTGTGTATCACCACACTGTACTTTAAGATAGTAAGGTCAACTGTGGAATGGTCATAGGAGAGACATACTACACTAGACAGTGGAGTGGTACTAACCAGGGATTAGGGATTCCATGTGAAAGTAAATATAATCTCCCAATTTAAAAAGTCTGTAATGATTAGAAGGCTATCTAACCAACAGTTTGTCCACAGGCAGTCACTGTGAGCCTTAGCTTGTATGCTCATTTATAATAAAATGTGGTAGGTACAGATCACATGGTTATTACAGGATGCTTATAGAATGAAATGAGACTACTTTGCCAGCAGGCACTATACAAAGGTAATAGCAGTGCTATTGTACAGACTCATCTTAACTTCAGACTTCTAGTGTGACTTTGAGGACAGATACTGACTTCCTTTTCTGCCTAATACTGTAGGTGTTGTAATAGTGACACCTAATGACCAAAATTGGGAATTACATTTTCTAAGTAACTTTATTTATTTATTTATTTATTTATTTATTTATTTATTTATTTATTTATGTGTATGAGTACACTGTAGCTGTACAGATAGATGGTCATAAGCCATTATGTATGTGGCTGCTGGAAATTGAACTCCGGCCCAGCCCGCTCCGCCCCACTTGCTCAGAAGTAATTCATTGTAGCTGTCTCCAGATGCACCAGAAGAGGGTGTCAGATCTCTTTACAGGTGGTTGTGAGCCACCATGTGGTTGCTGGGATCCGAACTCAGGATCTTCGGAAGAGCAGTCTGTGCTCTTACCCGCTGAGCCATCTCGCCAGCCCGTAATTTTATTTTTACTGTAGAATTTATATGAAAGCTATGTAGAATTTATATGAAAGCTATTTTGCAAAAAAAAAAAAAAATTATAGTTTTATTTTAAAATAAACTATAGCCTCTTATTTTGAAAAAAGTTTCATCTTGCTGCTATATCCCATCATTTGACTTGCCGTGCAATGAGCGATTCCAGCATGGGAACAGACATGGCTTTGCCTTGATACCAATCATATTATTTAACTCCTGAGAACCTAGGTTTATCTTCTGTAAAATGAGAGGAATAACCATAGTAACAACCATGTTGGTTTGTTGCAAGAAATGACATAATCCCCAGTGAAGTATCTATGTTTGACATAAAAAGCAAGTTAGGAAAATGTATCTGTTGTTACATTTACATTTTGGAGATAATTCTCGTGGAGTTTATCAGCCAGGCTATTTAGAGCAAAGGTAAATTATATTTTTACAGTGCGGGTGATTTGAGTTCAGATGTTCTTTTGTAAGAATAAGACAGGAAAAAAGTAGCTACCAAGGCTGAAATTATTATAGCTGTTGTCAGTTTTGGGTTTTTTCTTAGTATTTGGGATTGAAGGCAGGCAAATAGTCAGTGAACCTTTTCTGGCCCTTGAGGCTGTCTGTAGGTGGAAGTTGTTCATTGACGTCATTGCAGATCTATAGATAACAGTGTGCTGTGACGTCAGCAGTAGCTTTATTATCTTATACATTGGCACTCTCACTGTATTTTGTTAGAATGAGTTTCCATGCAAAAGATACCTGAAATGTAACACTTGAAGAAGCTCTTTAGCTGTCTTCACCGTGGCTTCTATACACCTTTCCAGACTTTGAGCTCATACAGTTTTCTCTCCCCTCAGTGCACAAATTTCCATTGTGCTTTTAAAATGAATTTTAAGACTATATGATGACTATATAAGTTATATATATACATATACCTATATATATGTATGTGTGCATGTATGTATATGTGTGTGTATATATATAAATACACACACACACACACATATGGGTCTCTATTTTATACCCTAGATGGTGTGGAGTTTTGACAGGTAGTCCAAGCTAGACTTGGACTTATTGTCTTACTGCCCCTGCCTCCTACATGCTGAGATTGCAGGTTTGTGACACCTTGCATGCAGTCCAGGAAGAATCTTGATATATCTTTGTTAAGAAAAGAGAAAAGAGAAATCACAAATTTGGTTATTAATTGCCATCGTAAGAAAATCATTAGCCTAAAAGTCTTTTAAAATTTTTAAAAAACTCTGTTAAGACGTTTTTTAAAGTGGCTAGCCTCTTCCTCTGAGTTGTCTTCTCGCTTTGGGGTACTGGCTACACCTCACCAGTATTTACAAAATGGTTTTCAGAGACTGAACAAATGATTGGTTTTCAGACAGGTTTCACTAAGTAGCCCTAATTGGCTTAGAACTCACTATGTAAACCAGGCTTGCCTCAAAACTCAGAGATCTGCTTGCCTTTGCCTTCTGAGTATTGGAATCTACCATGGCTGTCTGAATAAATAATTTGTGAAGCCTTCTTTGGGGGTGGGGTTAAGAAAATAAACTGGCAATTGGAGAGTTGGGAGATTTTTATCCTATTAGAGTATTATCCAGTGTAATGGTATTTCACTGAGTGTTAAGTTTTCATTATTTTCTTTATTTTACAGAACAGAGGACAACTCAGCAGGGTCAGGTATATTTCTTACATACTCAGACTGGTGTGAGCACGTGGCATGATCCACGAGTACCTAGGTAAGAACAATCTTAAATATTATTGGTTTTATTTTTTGAAACTAGGTCTTACTATATAGCTCTGACTGCCCTGGACTTGTTATGTAGACCACACTGGCCTCAAACTCATAAAGATCCACCTTCTAAGTGCTGGGCTAAAAGTGTGAGCTACTGTTCTTGGCCCTTAAATACTTTTCACATCAACCATGACTATCCATTTCACCCAGGATTTTCTCATTTAAAAAAAATAGACTTCTAGTGAGAAGGGTCTATAAACAAAAGAAACAAACAAAGATTAACTTGCAAAAAACAGTCTATATAAAAGTCTGGTTCTTCCTGATAATGTTTCAGCTTGACGCTTAGTAGAAGTTAATTGTATCTGTGGCCTCCCTGCTAGTCTCAGACTCCTTTCCCTTCAGCACCCTGGCTAAAAACTGTGGGGCAAAATACATGTCTGTGGGAGTCTGAAAAGTAATTTCAGGAACAAACATGCAAGAATACCCCTAAAAAAAGGAAAGAGAACAGTAGGGGAGGGGAGAGCAGTAGCAGGGGCACATCATCGCACACAGCGCAGTGCTGGCTGTGAAAGGCTGAGACCGAGAAGAGGAGGAGGGTGGTACATAAGTCATTGCCACTTACCACCCTACCTGTTGTTCCTTCTGAGATGGGGTCCTTGGTTTTCCTTGGGTTAGTCATGATCTCCTCTACTAAAGTGAGTCTTCCTCAGCCTTCTGAGTGCTGACACTGTCCTGTGAGCTGTCATAATTTTGAGTACCTTTATGTTGCAAATAATGAGGTTTTCAGACATTAGTTATTTTGAGTTATTTTCTAGTGAGCCATATATATACTAAGTACCAATTAGTCTATCCTGAAGCTATAAAAAGGACTTGAATTTTATTGGAATTGACTCTGTGGTATACAAGCACATTTATGTAATGAGGAGGTTTTATATACGATATATCAGTCATATCCAAAAACAAGGCAAACCGTTTGTGGGGGAAGCAGGGAGATCAGGAGATCTTCCTAAAGCTTATATCCAAACTTCTTTTATGTAGTTGAATCAAAAACAGATGGGACTGACTAGACTGACTAGACTGGGGTCGTTTTTTCTTTTTTTTTTTTCTTTTGGTTTTTCGAGACAGGGTTTCTCTTTATAGCCCCGGCTGTCCTGGAACTCACTCTGTAGACCAGGCTGGCCTTGAACCCAGAAATCCGGCTGCCTCTGCCTCCCAAGTGCTGGGATTAAAGGCGTGCGCCACCACTGTCCAGCTCTGGGGTTGCTTTGATATTGTGTCTTATAAATAAAATAACTATAATGAAAACATTTTACTTTGTTTTGGCATTTAGAATTAGAAGTTTTTGAGGGTGACAACCCAGAAAACGTGCTGTCATTTTTCTACCAAGTTTGCCATTTCTCTGTCTCCACAATGGTAGTGTTCTCTCCTCCTGTCCTCTCTCTTAATAAAATGATTAATTTTTAAAAAGCAGTAGTCGAGGGAGAGTTTTATATTCACTTTTATTATTAAGTTCACTGAAAGAAACCTAAGGACGTAAAGTTTAAGACTCGGGGTTTTGTTAAATTGTGAGCTCTCCCCCAATAAATTGTAAAATGTAAGCAAAAGTCAAGCATGGTAGGGTTCACCTTTAATTTCAGCACTCAGGAAGCAGAACAGCTGATCCAGATATCTGTAAGTTTAAGGCTTGCCTGGTCTACATAGCTACATTGCAAGGTCCAGGCCAGCCAGGGCTTCATAATGAGACTCTATCTCAAAAAGAAAAAAACAAAACAGGAAAAGTAGAGCGTGTTTTATGTTGACGGCCCTATGATGTACATAGGTAATTCTAGCACTCAGGAAACAAGAGGAGGAAGGTCACAAGCTTTAGGCCACCCTAGCATGCATAGTGAGATTCTGTCTCAAATAACAGCACAAGTTTTATGTGGAGTAATGACATTTATATTTGAATAAGACTTTACAATGCCCTGTATTAATTTCCTTTGTCTGTATGCTCCAATTATCTTTAGAAGTTGTATTTTGTCTTTTGTTTTGGAGCATTATTAGCATATGTGTCTCTTATGGGAGGTTATATTCCTTTTTATTTGCTTAAATCAGGTATTAAAAAACCTAAATAAGTCTGCTGAGTCTCTTTAAAGACACCAGTAAAGAAGTATAGTGGGCTTCTTTATAGAGCTTGTCTATGGTGGATTTCTGAGTTCGGGGCCAGCCTGGTCTACAGAGTGAGTTCCTGGACAGCCAGGGCTACACAGAGAAACCCTGTCTTAAAAAACCAAACCATAACCAAAAATAAAGGGGGGGGGGGGCTTGTCTGTGTAGTGTATCCAGATTAGCTCTACTTAAAGTTGCCCACAGAACTCCAGTAGCCATAGCCAGTGTCTTTCAAGTCTGTGTGATAATAGTTTGTATCTCTCTTTTAATTCCTGTAATTCATTCTGTTGCATTCTGACTGAAGTCTTGAAATGCAGACTTGTATTGTTTCTTATGAAGCTGTCTAACTTTACATTTTCTGTTAGTTATTCTCCATTTGAGCATAAAAATCATTTCTGGTGTTTTACTCTTTTAATTGGTACTTTTAATTGTCACTGTAGATTTATACATTCTAATTAAAATCATTTATAAAAGTAAATTCTACGTTACATCAATAGTGGAATTATTTGTCTTTTGTTTTTTGTAATTGTTTCCCACTACTAAAAGTTTGGTCTAAGAAAAGCCACCTGGGGCTGGTGAGATGGCTCAGCAGTTAAGAGCACCGACTGCTCTTCTGAAGGTCATGAGTTCAAATCCCAGCAACCATATGGTGGCTCACAACCACCCATAATGAGATCTGATGCCCTCTTCTGGTATGTATGTAGACAGCTACAGTGTACTTATGTATAATAATAAATAAATCTAAAAAAAAAAAGAAAAAAAAGAAAAGCCACCTGGTGCTTGCTTCGGCAGCACATATACTAAAATTGGAACGATACAGAGAAGATTAGCATGGCCCCTGCTCAAGAATGGCATGCAAATTTGTGAAGCGTTCCATATTTTCCAGCAGATACTAGGAAGTGAAAAAGACTTAGAAGAAGCCGAGGAATATAACCAAGCCCGTATAGTGCTAGATTCCGTGAAGCTAGAAGCCTGACATTTTTCTGTACGGAATTTTTTTTTTTTTTGCATTAAATCCTGGGGTCCATTCTACAGTTCGTTATTTTCAGCCACTGCTGTGTTTAATAGTATAAAAATGTGGTTCTTTTTATGCAGTTGCATATATTTTTCTTTGCATAACTTAATGTGTCAAATAAATGAGTTCATCTAAAAAAAGAAAAAGCAAAGCCACCTGTTCCTTTTAAATAATCTTTCCTTGATAACTCATCTTTGCAATTGTATGCCTCTTTTGTTATTTTTATTATTTTTTATGTTTCTTTTAAATCTGCAATGGTAGAGTTCAAATGCAGAGCTTGTACATGCAAAGCAAGCACTTTATTGTTTAGCTTTTATCTCCTGTTGTTCTTATATCATTTTTATACCACATAGTTTGTTGTTCATTTTGTGTATATGGATTTTTTTTTTTGGCCTGCATGTATATTTGTGTACCACATGCGTGTCTGCTGCCCATGGAGGTCAGAAGACGGCATTGGATCCCCTAGAACTGACGTCACAGATGGTAGTGAGCTACCTGCCATGTAGGTGCTGGGGATCAAACCCAGGCCCCTTAACCACTAAGCCATCTCTCCAGCCCTTGTAAAACATCTTAAGCATCACACCCTATATTTTTTATGGTCTTTTTTAGTTAGAGCTGTAACTCTGTTTATACTAGCTGCCACAATTACCTTAAATTGTGTAAGGTTCTTACTTTAATTTGGTGTGTTCTGTTGTATTGTTTGGTTTGATTTTGAGGTAGGTTCATTATTGTAGCTTTGGCTGACACAGAACACACAGAAATTCACCTGCTTCTGCTGGGTTTAAAGGGGTGTGTGTGTGTGTGTGTGTGTGTGTGTGTGTGTGTGGTTTGTTTTGGTTTTTTGTTTTGTTTTGTTTTTTAGATGACCCAATCTTGGTCTATAGCCCAGGCTGGGCTTGGCTTTGCACTCTTCCTATTCCTTCAGCCTCTGAGGGCTGGGGTTTCTGTTATATGCCACCATGCCTGGTGTGTTACTTGATCCTTACTAGTTGGCATTCTCTGGGCCTAAGATGGGAATTTGGGAAATTCTTCTGGAATTGCTTCACCCTTTTGAGCTCTCAGCTTGAGAAGTTTCAGGACTTCTTTCCCAATCTTGGTGCTGACCTCCATCTTCCCAGTTGCCACTCGAGTCCCACTTGAGCACACCCCACCAGGGAGTCAGTTCTCTGTTGAACAGAACCAAGTCAGTTCTTCATTGTTATTGGGAGTTGAAGGTCCTCAAAGCTTTGCTTTGTCTCTTTTGTAATTGTTTTCAAGTTTTAGTTGCTCTGCAGCAGAGGAGTATCCAGGATCATTTTAAGAAGAAGTCAGAATCACTATTTGAAGAAATCTCTTAAGAGCTGGAAATGCCTCAGTGGACACTGTACCTGCAGCCTCTAGTAACTTGGACACTCTAGGATGGTCTCTCTCTGTAGAAGGTGTTGCTGTAGCAGAATAGAGAATGGAAATCTATAATACTGTTGCTGGTTTATAAACACCAGATGGGAGCAGTATACATAGAACAAGGTTGGGGAGGGCTACGATCTTCTATGCTTCTGGGCACCCCCACCCCAACCCCACCAGCCACCTCAATGTGTTCAGCTGCATTCTGTGTAGTCTCATACTTCCTTTGGTGGTGACACAGTTACACTGGTCCTTGTCTGTCAAAAGTACTTAAGCTTTTCTTTGTTGCAGCAATAAACCTTAAAGCATTCTTCTTCTTAAGTATCCTTACCAGGTTTTTCTTCATAAAATTTATAGACTTAAAAATTTTAAAACAATATATTTTGTTTAAGAAAATGTTATGAGTATTTCTAGGATCGGGATTTTAGTATTGTTTCCAGTTTTGCTTTGTTGGAGAACATGCAACCACTCATTGCATGCATGTTTGTTTACACCAACTTTATGATATAATAAAGAAAGAAATTATTGAATAGAAATTTCTTATATCACTGACGCTTGTAAAATAATACTTCTGTCAGACAAATATTGAAGTGTAGTTTATGTTGGCAAGTAGTGTGATTGCTCTGTATGAATTTAAAATATGTATGACATTAAAGCCTAAGAACTTACTAAAAGCCAGACTATGTGATAAATTCTGAGCCATTTAGGGATTGGGTGTTGAATGTGCAATTTTGGGAAACCATTGGGAATTAAAAATTCCAGCTGAGCATCTCAAGTTTCTGGAACAATACATTTTCTCAGACTTTGTGGGATTGTTCTGTGTCACATACACTGCTTGGCTCAGCAAACCCAGTAATGAGGTATTTCTGTTGTATATTTGTTTTGCAGGGATCTTAGCAACATCAATTGTGAAGAGCTTGGTCCTTTGCCTCCTGGATGGGAGATCCGCAATACTGCAACAGGAAGAGTTTATTTTGTTGACCATAACAACAGAACAACACAATTTACAGATCCCCGGCTTTCTGCTAACTTGCATTTAGTTTTAAAGTAAGTTTTGAAGCAGTACATGTGAAAATATTTAGTTTTAAAGTAAGTTTTGAAGCAGTACATGTGAAAATATTTTTCTAAACAAGAAGATATATATGTGCTTTTTATAATGTGGAAGAATATGCACTCTCTTAAATTTACAATATTGATTTATATTTATGATGAGTTCTCAAGGGATAGTCCAGGCTGGCCTTGAATTACTGGTGTAGCCTGGCAGCTCTTCCTGCCTCTGCTTCTTCAGTGTTGGGATTGTAGACATGAGCCACCATGCCTAGTTATAATTTACTTTTACTGCAGAGTATATGAAAGAAAATGAGATAGTTTACTCTGATATAGTTTATATCTTACTTTCACTGTGCTCAAACAGGAACCAGTACTAAAATGTTAGGAAGAGGTATGCACGAGAAGTGCTCAGGCAAGAAGGTTGTTTACAGAGGCCATAGCTTGACCAGAAGCTGAGACTGAGCAGGCTAATTCTGTGTTGCTGTCCTATTACATACAACTGATAATAGTGTCTTAGTCAGGGTTTCTGATCCTGCACAAACATCATGACCAAGAAGCAAGTTGGGGAGGAAAGGGCTTATTCAGCTTACACTTCTACTCTGCTGTTCATCACCAAAAGAAGTCAAGACTGGAACTCAAGCAGTTCAGGAAGCAGCAGCTGATGCAGAGGCCATGGAGGGATGTTCCTTACTGGCTTGCTTCCCCTGGCTTGCTCTGCTTCCTTTCTTATAGAACCCAAGACTTCCAGCCCAGGGATGGTACCACCCACAATGGGCCCTCCCACCTAATTGAGAAAATGTCTTACAGCTGGATCTCATGGAGGCATTTCCTCAACTGAAGCTCCTTTCTCTGTGATAACTACACCTTGTGTCAAGTTGCACAAAACCAGCCAGTACACTTGACCTCTTGTCAACTTGACACACAAACACGTCATCAATATTAAGCCTCAACCCTTTCTTTCTTTTTTTTTTTTTAAAAGATT
>NW_022196911.1:103021112-103032888 GCF_008632895.1 Mastomys coucha | reverse complement strand
CATGTGGTTGCTGGGATTTGAACTCATGACCTTCCGAAGAGCAGTCGGTGCTCTTCCCCGCTGAGCCAACTCACCAGCCCAACCCTTACTTTCTTATTCATCCCCAAGATCTAAATAACTTTAAAAGTCCCACAGTCTTTGAAAATTCTTAAAATTTCAATCTCTTTTAAAAATATCCAGTCTCTTTTAAAATTCAAAGTCTTTTTACAATTAAAAGTCTCTTAATGTGGGTTCTACTAAAATACTTTCTTCTTTCAAGAGGGAGAAATATCAGGGCACAGTCACAATCAAAAGCAAAATCAAACTCCAACCGTCCAATATCTAGAATCCACTCATGTTCTTCTACATTCCTCCAAGGGCCTGGGTCACTTCTCCAGCTTTGCCCTTTGTAACACATACCTTGTCTTCTAGGCTCCAGATGCCTTTACTCCATTGCTGCTGCTGTTCTTGGTGGTCATCTCATGGTACTGGCATCTCCAAAACACTGCTGTCTTCCGCTGTAACTAGACTTCACCAATAGCCTCTCATAGGCTCTCTTCATGGTGCTAAGCCTCAACTCCTTTGCATGACTCCTTCAGTCCTGGGCCATCAATTGCAAACTGAGGCTGCCCCTTCACCAATGGCCTCTCATAGCCTCTCACTGTGCCAAGCCTCAGCTGCTCTTCATGACCCCTTCATGCCTTCAAAACCAGTACCACCTGAGTGACGCTTACAAATTACCAAGTCCTACTGCAGCACAAGGTACAACCTTGGCTATCTCTGGAGCACAGCCTCTGTGCTTTCAGAAAACACTTCCCAGAAGATGTCACCTCAATGATGCTGGTCTCTTACCTCTAGTTTCTTAGCTCCAGCTAACCAGCATCAATAGTCCCAGTAATGCAAAGTTTTCACTTTAGTAGTTCTGGTATCTTGTTAGTCACAGCTGGTTCTTCAGCCCCAGCTAACCAGAACCACAGAATCTTCACAATCAAAATAGCAACAGCCCTGATAAGTCTTTAATCTTCCCTCTGAAATTCCACAAGCCAGGCCTCCATCTTCTGCACTGTTCTCTTCCAAGCTTCTACACAGACCTCTTAACAACCAATGGCTCTTCTAGCTCAAAGTTCCAAAGTTCTTCCACAGTCCTCCCCAAAACAAATAATGACTGACAGACATCTCAGTACTTTCCGTGCAGGTATTAAGTTTCTTCCTGGTAAATACAATATTTCTACAGGTGAGGGAGCAGCAGAGTTTGACTTTCTGTAATTTTCCCAGCGTGAGGTGCTGCTAGACTCAGACCTGTCAATGCTTTGTTTTCTGATCATGTCTGTGCTGCATGGTTTTTGTACCATATTTGCATCTTTTACTTTGATCTCTCTCTAGTTCCCTGTTTTATCCTAACCTCATTACTTACTGACATTGTTTTCTGAGGAAACAAGGGAGGAAGGGTAGAGAAAAGGGAACTTCAGCAGTGTGTCTTTGTCACCAGTTCTGGTAAAGTCACTTGCATAGTGGTAGAACAGCAGACCATGGCTTCTTTGAATCCTGAGAACAAAGTTGTATCCACAGGGTAACTCAATTTAGAATCTCTAAACAAATACTACCTGCTCTGTTTTCTTCATTCATTAGTGTATGCAATAAATATTGTGTTAAATGTTAGAATAAAATAAAACTAAGTAATAGAGGTCAGGGATGACTTTAAGAAATATTCTTGCTTCATTAATTTTTTTAGGGGTAGATTCAATAGGGTAAATTAAATGAGAACTGGCTACCACTTGTTTAGAATAATAAAAAAAAAACATTTAATACGTGTCTTTGTTGCTGCTTTGAAAAAATTTTAGGGGGGTTATTTCCCTTCATTGTCCATCCCCAAGAGGGTCTTCTTGATCTGGCTATTCTAGAACTTACCATGTAGACCAGACTGACTTTGAACTCAGATCCACCATCCTCTGCCTCCTTAGTGCTGGGATTAGAGGTGTGCACCACTATGCCCAACACTTTGAATATTTATGATTACCTCGTCAGACTTGTTATGTTAATAGACCTTTTTTATCGTGGCTAGATGCTAAAACCTTAGTTATAAATGAAATTCTAAAATATTTGTAAGCATTTGAAGAAATAGCAGGAAGTCATGGGTTGTTAATCTATACATTAAGATCTATAACCTGGGTAGCAAAATAATACAGTGTGTAGCCTATCCTTTGATTAACACTGCTCTGGGGCACTAATGTAATGGTAGAATCAAAGCATCATCAAATGGCTTAAGGGCCATGAGATGGGTCACTGGGTAAAGGTGCTTGCCACAAAGCCTGAACTGGCTATCTGAGACTCAAGTGGTAGAAGGAGAGAACCAACTGCATGTTGTCCTGTCAGCTTCCTATGGACACGATGACATAGCTGTGCCCTAAATAAACAAATGAGTGTAAGAAAGTATTCTTGTTTTTCCTGAGTAATAAAGTCAGCTCTGTCTTTTGCTAACACTCTGTGAGCACTGGTGAGCCCTTGCTACTACTGCCTTTATTGACCCATCTGTTCACCCACCCTGGCCTTCATTTCTTATGGAATACCCCAATGAAGGCGTGGTCCTAAAAGTTGATTTGTCTTCTTAACACCATATCTTTCCCATGTGGTTCTGTGTAGTGTGCTATGCATCTTGTTTCTCAAGAAACTGTATTTAAAGAAACTTTCAGTAGCTAAAGGAATCAAAATTGCAAATGTGATGATATTTTTTGTTTTGGGGGTTTTGTTTTGAGGCAGGGTTTTACTATGTAGACCAAACTGGCCCTGAACTCATAGGGATCCTCCTGAGTGCTGGGATCAAAGGCATATGTCACTACAACAGGCCTATGATGATATTTTAAATTGTGTTTTGTTGTAATATCTATTTGGAGATAAGTTTTAGCTTTGTTGTGTAGGTCTGTTAGAACTGGTCTTATAATCCAGGTTGCCTTTGTTATTTTCCTGCCTCAGCTTCTCAAGTGCTGGATTCTCTCTCTCTCTCTCTCTTTCTCTCTCTCTCTTTCTCTCTCTCTCTCCCCCTCTCCCTTCTTTCTTTCTTTCTTTCTTTCCTTCTTTCTTTCTTTCTTTCTTTAAAATATATTTATTTTTATTTATGAGTATACTGTAGCTATTTTCAGACACACACCAGAAGAGGGCATCGGATCCCATTACAGATGGTTGTGAGCCACCACGTGGTTGCTGAGAATTGAACTCAGGACCTCTGGAAGAGCGGTCAGTGCTCTTAACTGCTGAGCCATCTCTCCAGCCCCAGTGCTGGATTCTTTAATTTTCTTTTTCTGTCTATCCTTGTTGTAAGCTTATTCTTGTATGTGTTATTTTGAGACAGGGTATCACTGAGTTGCCTGGTCTGGTCCTGAACTCACTCTATAGCAGCCCTTGAACTTGGGATCCTGTGCCTTAGGTAGCCTACACCACCAGGCCTAACTTGAATTATTAGCCAGGCCTGACTTGAATAATTTTTACTGTATTTGACAGCACTAATAGACAGGGTCTTAGAGGAGCCCGCTGTGGTCTTAAACTTAGTAAGTAGCAGAGGATAACCTGGCTTCTAATATGGGGTATCATGGCTGGCTTATAATGTGGTTTTTATTCCTTTGTATAATTTTTTAAGCCCATACAGTCAGAGAGAGAGGTGGGGAGGAGGGGAGAGAGAGAGAGAAGAAGGGTGGGTAAGTGTCTCTCTCTGTGGCAGAAATGTTCTTGTAGTAAATACTTTGACTGTTATCCAAATAATAAAATCTTACTTTAGTTTAACTATTAGTATGACTTTGAGGGAGCTGTTATGTATGGATCATATATAATCTTAACAAACATTTGTAGACCAGAGGCAGGCGGATTTCTGAGTTCAAGGCCAGCTTGGTCTACAGAGTGAGATCCAGGACAGCCAGGGCTATATAGAGAAACCCTGTTTCAGAAAACAAAAAACAAAAACACCCCAAACATTTGTAGATTGCTTTGATTCTAAGGGTTTTGTTTTGTTTTGTTTTGTTTTTTCCTGTTTTAACATTTTAGGAAGTGACGAGGAAATGTAGATTGCTATAGAAATCATGTAGAGGGCAATTATCTAAGCCAGAAAAAAAATAGAGTAGGCAAGTTAAATTTTAGAGTGCAGTCTTGAATTTAAACTAAAAGAGTTGGGGATTACTTTTTTGAGAGAAACAATGGGAGAAGTTGCCTGTTAGAAGTCTGAGCGTATGTGTGTGTGCACATTGAGGCTTATGTGTAGTGTGCACATTGAGGGCAGCCTGCAGTTGTATTGTGGGTACTGGGACCTCCCTTAGTTCTCTCCTCCAGAGTCCCTCTTGAGATACTGTGGTTACTCCCTGTAAAGGGATGTTTTTGATGTTATGCAGTTAAATTGTTCCTGTGTTTGAGGCCTCACATTTAAACTATAAATGTCAGGGTACAGCATTATTAAACCATTGCAAAATATTGTCATTAGGACTCAGTAAATCACGTAGTCAAGGCTACTATCCTTTGCCCAAAGCCCCTGTTTGAAAAAGAATCTTGCATTGCTGGAGTGACAGTTCAGTGATTAAGAGCACTGGCTGTTCTTCCAGAAGTTCTGAGTTCAATTCTCACAACCATCTGTAATGGGATCTGCCTTCTTTTGGTATGTCTGAAGACAGCTATTTATATATATAAAATTAAATACATCTTTAAAAAAAATAGAAAAAAAAAGGATCTTGCTTGAAAAGCATACTTTATACATTCAGTCCTCTCTTTATCAGTGAGGAAAAACAGAGCTTCAGGCAGTTTCACTGCTCTCCCAGAGGTACATAAAAGGTGTTGCAGGTGGGCTTTGAACTCAGCCTGACTATGGAGGGTCTTTTCCCACTTCCCCTTCCTGTTTTCACCCTTTAACACTATGCCTGATATTTTTAATGCCATAACAGAAATTCTACCTTGTAATTAAAGGAAACTTTTACAAGTAACTATGAACAAAGATTACAACTTGAATCTTTTCTGTTTGTCAGGCTTACTTATTTCAAGAAAATAATATGCTTGATAAGGACACTGGACATTGTCAGAGGCCTTACAGCCAGCAGATTGGCATCCCCACTGTTTTCTGACCAGTGCTGACATCATCCCTTATATAACCGCCCTTCCATGCCCTAGCATAGCTGAGGAGGCAGGCTGCTTTACTGTTTTTTACTTTTGTGGTTTAGAGAGAATCAGGTACAGGAGGAAAGCTTTCCACTGCACTGCCAGTTTAGGCTTCTGTTTGGCTCTTACAGAAAACAGGCTCTAGATGACGGGGAATGTGGCCCCTGCCTGAGTTTTAAATTAGGTGATGGGATGATGTAGAGGACATGGTATCTGAACAGTTCTTTTTAGCATCTGCAGAAGGCTCTATGAATAGAACCTCAGGATCCAGTTCTGTCAGGCTGATGATCTGCCTCAGAAGGCTTAGACATTGAGAGATTTCTTTTTTTTTTTTTTTTTTTTTTTTTTTTCGAGACAGGGTTTCTCTGTGTAGTCCTGGCTGTCCTGGAACTCAACTCTGTAGACCAGGCTAGTCTCGAACTCAGAAACCCTCCTGCCTCTGCCTCCCAAGTGCTAGGATTAAAGGTGTGTGCCACCACTGCATGGTGATAGATTTCTTATAGGCTGATGCTGACTTAAATGTAGAATTGCAACCTTGTATGTTATAAAGTATTTTGATAATGTTTCTGTTTATTTCCAGTCGTCAGAACCAGTTGAAAGACCAACAGCAACAGCAAGTGGTATCGTTGTGTCCCGATGACACTGAGTGTCTGACAGTGCCAAGGTACAAGCGAGACTTGGTTCAAAAACTAAAAATCTTGCGGCAAGAACTTTCCCAACAGCAGCCTCAAGCCGGCCACTGCCGCATTGAGGTGTCTAGGGAAGAGATTTTTGAGGTAAATATATAAACTTTAATTCTAATTAGAAGAAAATTAGAAATTAGTGATTTGCTCTTTTTTTCTTCTTTGTTTTGAGACAGTCTCACTGTGTAGCTCTGGCTAGCCTGGAACTGTTTATATTGGCCAGCCTGTTCTCAAACATCTGCCTCTAACTCTTTTCCTGAAAGACTGAGATTAAAGACATGTACCATCATGCCTGGACTTTTTTTTACTCCCTCTTTTTATTAGTTTATTTGTGTATATATTTTTTAATGTATGATGCTCTGTATATACAGAAGAGGGCATCAAATCCCATTACAGATGGTCATGAGCCACAGTGTGGTTGCTGGGAATTGAACACAGGCAGTTCAATTCCTCTGGCAGAGCAGCCAGTGTTCTTAACCACTGAGCCATCTCTCTGGCCCCCGTTTTACTCTTTCTAAGAATATACTTTTATTTTTTTATTTTTTATTTTATGTATGTGAGTACACTTTTCTGTCTTCAGACACATCAAAAGAGGGCATCAGATCTCATTACAGATGGTTGTGAGCCACCATGTGGTTGCTGGGAATTGAACTTAGGTCCTCTGGAAGAGCAGTCAGTGCTCTTAACCACTGAGCCATCTCTCCAGCCCAAGAATATACTTTTGGAGCTCTTATCTGATTGGAATTAAAGTATTCTCATTAATTTCTTATCTTTTCTTCCTTTCTTTGCTTCTCACTGTCTGTCTGTCTGTCTGTCTCTGTCTCTGTCTCTGTCTCTGTCTCTGTCTCTCTCTCTCTCTCTCTTTCTGTGTGTGTGTGTGCATGTTTCAGAGATAGGGTTTCTCTGTTTAGCCCTGGTTGTCCTGAAACTCACTCTGTAGACCAGGCTGGCCTCACACTCAGAGATCTGCTTCCTGGTGAGCTTTTTGTCTTTGGTTACAGTGTGATTTGTATTTCAAAATGATAAAAAAAAAAAAAGAGCTTCTTCCCACCTGGAAGACACTAAATAATAGTAGGTGATGCTTGCACACTGGAAGGATCGAGAGGCCCTGGGTTCCTGGTCTTGGGAGGCAGAGGGGTCTTCCTTAGAGGCTGCACATGCACTCGGCCAGGGCTCCAGTCTTGGAGCTCGTGGAGGGAGAATTAGATCTGGTTACCATGCTGGGCTCTGTGGTCAAGAACTGGGGGCTGGAGAAACAGCTAAGCCGTTAAAAGTACTAGAAGACTTAAATTCAGTTACAGCATCCATGTCAGATGGCTCACAACCACCTATAACTCAAGATTCAAGGGATGCAGTGGCCTCAGTGGACACCAACACATGCACCTGAGTAAAAATAAAAATAAGTCTTTAATAAGGAGTTGGGGGTGTGGGGGGGGGGGAGCTGGAGAGATGATTAAGAGACCTGATTGCTCTTCCAGAGGTCCTGAGTTTAATCCCAGCAGCCACATAGCTCACAACCATCTATAATGGGATCCAATGCTCTCTTCTGGTATGTCTGAAGACAGCTACAGTATACTCATATACATAAAATAAACAAATAATTTTTTTTTTTTTTTGAGAACTCACTCTGTAGAACAGGCTGGCCTCGAACTCAGAAATCTGCCTGCCTCTGCCTCCCAAGTGCTGGGATTAAAGGTGTGCGCCACCAGCGCCAGGCATTTGTTGACCATTGGACACTACAATGTCACATTGATGTTAGTGCTAAAATATAGCCACCAGCATTCAAGCACCCATCATCTTAGATAAACTCTCCATTGTCTTGGTACACAGAGGCTACCAAGGGAACGAGATAATCAAGTCCCATACTGTCCCAAGCAAGGTAACAGATCCTTGGCCCAGAGGCACTGGTATTTTCTAAGCATCTGAGTCCAAGAAGCTGTTGGTGATGGCCAGTATTGACCATGGCCACCCAGGACTGCCTTTGATGACATCTCCAAGATCTATAGCTACTCCAGACCTCGAGAAACAGATGTGCTCAGCAAGTCTTCCTATCGGGAACTACCTGATTATCTTATAATATTCATATTACAGTCTCTTTACAGAAGAGCCAGGATCCACTGTTTACCATAAAGGAATTTTTTTACAAGAAAAAGAAAGTGAAATAAGCCCATTAAAAAAAGATAAAGGCATGTGACACCACACCTAACTACACAATCTCTGCACTCTGGAGTTAGAGACAGCTGGATCAAGGCCAACCTAGTCTACATAGCAATTCCCAGGCCATCCAGAGGCCAACATTGTCTATATAGGGTGTTCAAAGCCAGTCTGGGCTTTGTTAGAGTCTATCTTTACCCTGTCCCTAATATAAAGTTGTCTATGTGGTTAATATATTATTTTACTTAATGTTCTTTTAGAACTGTGATTCTTTTACTTTTCGTTTCTACTGGTGTCTCTGACTTAAATTAGTTTTGTGAATTGGAGGAGAAAAAAACTTAAATTAGAGGCTAAAGCACCTAATGATGATAGCATATTAAAATTATTTTTTAGGAATCATATCGACAGGTCATGAAAATGAGGCCAAAAGATCTATGGAAGCGATTAATGATAAAATTTCGTGGAGAAGAAGGCCTTGACTATGGAGGAGTTGCCAGGTAAATACATAGATATCTATTTATTCTTTCAATCAATCATCATTTGTTTATTTATTTATAGTTAGCCTGTGTGAGTATTTTGCCTGCATGTCTAAATGTGTACCATGTGCATGCAGTGCCCAAGGAGGCCAGAAAAGGACATTGGGTTCTGTGGAACTTGAATTACAGACTGTTGTGAACTACTCTGGGGTGCTGTGAGCACAGCCCAGGTCCTCCATAAGGGCAGATAGTACTCTTAACTACTGAACCATCTCTTCAACCCCTAAATAGACCTTTGTCTTAAACCTTTACACAAAAGTAAGGTATGTCGGCTGGGCGGTCGTGGCGCATGCCTTTAATCCCAGCACTTGGGAGGCAGAGACAGGCAGATTTCTGAGTACGAGGCCAGCCTGGTCTACAGAGTGAGTTCCAGGACAGCCAGGGCTATACAGAGAAACCCTGTCTCAAAAAAACCAAAAAAAAAAAAAAAAAAAAAAAAAAAAAATTAAGATATACTTGTAGCTGTCATGAATGTTCAGGTATAAAACTCCCCACTGTTTGTAATACTGATGCAGTCCTAGTCACAATGAGATGACAATAGCAAAAGCACAGTTAATACTCAAGATCACGGAAGTCCTGCAGGAATCTGTAGGACTGGCTGGCCTGCATTTCTACATTTTCAACCTACCT
Source organism: Mastomys coucha (assembly GCF_008632895.1). Lineage (NCBI taxonomy): Eukaryota > Metazoa > Chordata > Mammalia > Rodentia > Muridae > Mastomys > Mastomys coucha. Next base: position 103,023,779 of record NW_022196911.1, on the reverse strand, counting down.
TCTTTCCTCTGCCTCATGCTCTCAGTTTTAAACTGAATGCTTTTTCCCTTGCTTGCTTAACAAGGATGTATTATATTTGCTTACTCATACACATGTATGTCTCACAATCTCCCTTAATATTTTAGTAGAAAAGGTATTGTATATTGTTTCTACTATTTTTTTTTAAAGATTTATTTATTTTATTTATATGAGTACACTGTACCTGTCTTCAGACACACACCAGAAGAGTGCATCATATCCCATTACAGACGGTTGTGAGCCGCCATGTGGTTGCTGGGAATTGAACTCAGGACCTCTGGAAGAGTAGTCAGTGCTCTTAACTGCTGAGCCATCTCTCCAGCCCTTCTGCTATGTTCTTAATCATACATATATTGAGTCCAACTTTGATGGCATGTGTGCTGTCAAGATTTTTTTCAGGTGCGACCTTTACTTTACATGAATGTAGGAGAACCACAGCCCTGGACAGAAGGTTCCCCTATTCTAAATCCAACCTAAGTAAACTGTTTGCACCAAGTCCTATAATTATTAGCTGCTTGTGTTTACCAGGCTTTACCTAAAAATGTGCACTTTCTTTACTTTATAGTTCCTTGTACTTTTATAGAATTTTAATATTTGTATCTATTTATGTTATTTCTTTTATTAAAACTTAAAGTTAAAATATAATTGCATTACTTTTCTCCTCCTTTCTTCCCTCTAGTCCCTTATGCCCCCTCAAATTAATAGCCTCTTTTTCTTTGTTATTGTTATATATATTTACATAAATGTATAACTATATAAGTCCAACATGGTGAGTTCGTTTAGTGTGGTTTGGGTGTATATGATTTCAGGCCTGACGAGTTTGTATTGGATAACCAGTTGGCTCATCCCTAGGAGAAGCTGAGTCCCCCTTTCAGCAGTCATTAGTTACCTTTAGGACTTTTTCTGGGGTTGGACTCCCATGAGATTTTCTCCAATGTTAGCATGTCTATTGATACAGTCATTCAGGTTTTGTTTAGGCAGCCATATCATTGCAGTATCATGGGTGTAGCTCCCTGTCTTTTCTGTTTTTTTTATTTTTTTAAATTTTTTTAAAAGATTTATTTCATGTGTATGAGTACACTGTAGCTGTACAGATGGCTGTGAGCTATCATGTATGTGTCTGCTGGGAATTGAACTCAGGACCTCTGCCGGCCCCACCTGCTCCGGCGTAATTCACTGTAGCTGTCTTCAGATGCACCAGAAGAGGGCATCAGATCTCATTACAGGTGGTTGTGAGCCACCATGTGGTTGCTGGGTTCCGAACTCAGGACCTTTGGAAGAGCAGTCAGTGCTCTTACCTGCTGAGCCATATCGCCAGCCCAGCTCCCTGTCTTTTCTAGGAGGCACATTGCACAGCAGACATCCTGGCCCTCTGGCTCTTATAGTCTTCCTGATAACTCTTCTGAAATTTGCCTTGAACCTTAGGTGAAGAAGTTGTGTTATGGATGTATCTATCCATGGGGTTGGGTTCCCCATGATCCATTTACGTCTGCATTATAACCAGTTGTGGTTTTCTGTAATTGTCTCCATTTGCTGCAAAGAAAAGTTTCTTTGAAGAAGGATGAGAGTTAGACATATCTGTGGGTAAAAAGGTAAACTTTAGAATGAAATTAGGAATTATGCTGATCTAGCAGAATGATGGTAATAGGCTCTCTTCTAAGATTCCTGACTTAATTAGCCTCAAGGTAATTGGCTAGGTTTTTAGTACCACACATGATTTTCCTTGTGTTGAGTGGTCCTAGTGTCTAATCAGGCAGCTATGAGTTAGCACTAAGACAGGAGTGCCACTACTGCACCTTTATGCATCTCTGGCCATGCTGGTCATTGTTATAGTTCATGGTGTCACAGCTGGATATTGTGACTATTGATTGCTTCCCTTCCTTGACACCTTGCATAGTACTTTATGGAACTATGAAAACAAGACTGTAAAACAATTACTTTTGGGTTAGGTTTGGCTCAGATCCTCTGAATCCTGCGTCTTGGGCATACAGTGTCTTCAGCTATAGCTCCAGGGGATTATCTTCAACCTCTTGAGAGGCAACTAAAGGCAACAGTGACAGCTTCTATTATTTTGGGATTGGTTCGACTACACTGATGAACGTCGGCAGCAGATGTTTCAAATGCCTGGTGTTGGAATTTTTATAGGGTACTCTAATGGCTCTTCTGAAGAATATTGTTATGCCCAAGTGGCGTAACTTTATCTGTCTGTCTACTCCTATGCTTATATATATTACATATAATTTTAGGTAAATATAAAATAACATGATTTCTTGAGGTTTTATCAAGTATCCTTGGTGTTATTTATCCCACCTTTTTTTTCCAATTAGATTTCCACCCCATTTTCCCTTTCATATCACCTTTATCCTGTGACCTCTCTCTCAGACCCTCCCTCAACCCCCATGGCCCCTTTTCCATGTTTCTGCAGTTACTCTAGGTTATATACTTCATCTAAAGATTTGCAGCTAGAAATCACAGAACATGTGATGCTTGTCTTTCTGGGTCTGGGTCACCTCATTCTGTATAATCTTTTCTAGTTCTATCCATTTACTGCATGGTTTAAATTTTTTAAAAAATACCTTTTGCGCTGGGCGGTGGTGGCGCATGCCTTTAATCCCAGCACTTGGGAGGCAGAGGCAGGTGGATTTCTGA
>NW_022196911.1:102987537-103021076 GCF_008632895.1 Mastomys coucha | reverse complement strand
AAAAAAAAAAAAAAAAAAAAAAAAATATATATATATATATATATATATATATATATATATATATATATCTTTTGCATGTAAATTTTAGAACTTTAATTCCTATGGGTTTATTTACTCAGAAATAGAATTTGAATGTTAGGAAAACATTTATCTGCTAGTGACAGCTATCTCTAAAATTACCTCATTATCATAGATGTAGGCAGGATAAATGGCATATGGAAATGAATGAGTGAACTGTGCTGTCTGACCTTTAGTAGATCTAAAATGATCAGTTTTGCCTCTAGTCTTGAGGAAGTGAGAACAAAAACTCAGCTTTCTTTAAAAAAAAAAAAGTATAGATGCCATAGCAAAGCGTAGCACAGTCATCAGGTTTGCAGTGTTTGTGGAGGTGCACATTCTGGCTTTGCTCTGCAGTCTGTTCTTACTGTCACATAATAGTAATTTGATTTTACCTTTGTCACATCATAGAATTGTAAAACATTTTCTTTTAATTTGTTTTTAACAGTATTAAGTCCTGGACTACTTATTGTCATCAAAATGACAAGTCATCTTTTATTGAAAAATATGAAGAATTTGATAAGTTGGCAGAGTGCTATTTATATTGAGGTTTTAAAAGCATTGATGGCTTTGAGCCTCTACTTCTGTATTAGTCAGGCACTGTCAGAGCCTCTCAGGAGACAGCTATATCAGGCTCCTGTCATCCAGCACTTGCTGGCATCCACAATAGTGTCTAGATTTGATGATGGAATATGGGAAGGATTCCCAGGTGGGGCAGTCTCTGAATTGTCCTTCCTTTAGTCTCTGCTCCATAGTTACACTCTACAACTCCTACTATGGGTATTTTGTTCCCCCTTTTAAGAAGAAACAAAGTATCCACACTTTGGTCTTCCTTCTTGAGTTCCTTATGGTTTGTGGTTTGTACTTTGTGTATTCTGTTCTTTTGGGCTAATATCCACTTATCAGAGAGTGCATACCATGTGTGTTCTTTTGTGATTGGGTTACCTCACTCAAGATTGGCCATGCCCAAAGAATACCAGTGTCCACTTACACCCAAAGCTTTGGGATCTCAGTGTCCTTCATGAGACATGAGACATGAGGCTTTTATACAGTAAATGATAATGAGATAGACATTGACACTTCTCTGTTAAAACAGTGCCACAGAGCTCTCCACTGCCCCAAAGAAGAATAATTTCATGCTGTGTTATGTGTCTGTTTTTGAGACAAGATCTCTGTACATATCCTGACCTTCATAGAATTTGATAGGTAGACCAGGCTGGCCTTGAACTCACAGGGATCTGCCTTCCTATTGTATTATGTATCATTATGAATCTAGTATGAATTTATCCTGATAGAAATAGGCATTAGATGATTTATTATAGGTTACAAATCTTATATAACATTTACAGTGATCAAACTAGAGGGCTACAGCATCTCATGAGCAGCTGAACTTCTAAGTAGTACCTTTATACTCACTGATGCAAAAGTATAATAAAGTTGTTCCAAATTATGAGCAATAACTATATAATAATATATAATTGCTCTTTAAACATTCATTTTCTATTTCTGTGATTTTTATAGAACCACAGTTAGTACTGTATTTTCTTTTAGCTTAAAAGAACTGTGGAATCTAGGCATAATGCAACTCACTTTTCACCCCAGCACTTGAGAGACAGAAGCAGGTGGATCTCTCGAGTTTGAGTCCAGCCTAGGTAAAGTCCAGCAGGTTAAAGTGTTCATCATGCAGTCAGAGTTCAGTGACCAAACCCTCATAAGTGAAAGGAGAAAACCAACTCCATAGAGTTATCCTCTAACTTCCACATGAATTCTGTGACACATGTGTTTACATACATCATGCATCCCATAATAGTAATAAACTTTAAAAATTAAAAAATCATCTAGTAGAGTGACTAATGGCGTATCCTAATTAACAAATTACTTTATCTTGCTTTCTAGGGAATGGTTATATCTCCTGTCGCATGAAATGTTGAATCCTTACTATGGTCTCTTCCAGTATTCTAGAGATGATATCTACACGTTGCAGATCAATCCTGATTCTGCAGTTAATCCGGTATGTGCTGTGGTCACAATAGTGTGAATGTGCTGGGATCCACTCTGCTCTCATCTCACAAAGGAATCACTTGTCTGATCCTGGCCACATCCTCTGATTCAGCTATTCTTTTTTTTTTTTTTTTTCTCATTTTTTTAAATTTTTTTTTTTTATTATTTAATCCTGTAATGCATTATTAAGTACTTAAAAGTTAAGGTTGGGACCATTGCTCAGTGGTTGTGTTGTTGATTAGCATCCGCCAGGCCAGAGGGTTTGCTCCCTAGCACTAGCTTCAGGTCCAGATGTTAGTAGTTACTTCTAATTTGATACTTTCTTTTTTTTTTTTCCTTTAATGGCTGGAGAGACAGCCGTGGGTGCTGGGAACCGAACTCTTATATTTTTGGTTGTGAGCCTAGCCTTTAACGGCTGAGCCATCTCTCCAGCCCAAATTTGATACTTTCTAATTATCTCTATTCTGTTTTCATATGAGAGCATACTGTGAGATGAAGATGATGTGTGATACAGATGTGTGTTATCACATATCAAGTGATGTTAAGTGAAAAGTTATATAATAAGGTGATATAGCTGTGATAAATATATGTAAGAAAAAACATTAAAAGTCTACACTGTAAAACTGATAAATCATTTTGTCTGGGTGTTAGATAAGGGTAATTTTTAATGTCTTCTTTGCTTGTGTTTTATCTAAATATTTTAAAGTAAGCATGTATTTTTTTTAAGATTTATTTATTAATATACATAAGTATACTGTAGCTGTCTTCCGACGCACCAGAAGAGGGCTTCAGATCTCATTATGGGTGGTTGTGAGCCACCATGTGGTTGCTGTAATTTGAACTCAGGACCTTCGGAAGAGTAGTCAATGCTCTTACTCACTGACCCATCTCAACAGCCTAGCATTTATTTCTTAAAATAGATATTTAAAGATAAAACAAGTTTTAAAATTAAAGATTACTTAAAAGCAAAGGCATTTAAAAATACAGATATCTAACCAATCAAACAATATGGTGAAAGAACAGTCGCATCTACATGTGGTGACCAAGACTGTTTGGGAAGTTATTTGTTAGGGTGAAGCTGCTGCTTGACAGCTCACTACTGTCTGTCTGCCTGCCATCTGCCCGCCATCTGCCTGCCATCTGCCTGCCATCTGCCCGCCATCTGCCCTTTGCTGTGCTTCCCAGGAGTGGACCCAGTCGCGTGGGTCTTATCACCTTGCTGTTCTCCTCATGAGTACACTCTCTGGATACTGACTTTATTCCCTGTGTATCCAAATGTGGACTAGTCCCATAGGGACTAGTTAATTTATATATAAACAGTAGTTGATGGACTAATCCAAATGCGAGACCAAATCCGTGTCTTAAATCCATGGTGCCCTGAAGTTCAGTCTCTGGGTGGTTGAGGAAGTGATGAAAGGATTAATAGCTTTGAAAGTGCACTTAGAGAATGGATGTGCACGTAGCTTCACAAAGGTTTGTCATGGCATCATTTTCTAAAGGGCCTTTACCTCAAGAGAGATGGACATGGTGGCACATACCTGTGATCCCAGCAGTGGGGAAAGTGACTGGGCTGCAAGTAAAGCCCAGTCTCAGAAACAAACAAACAGAACCAGAAGGGGGAGAGAAGGGAGGGAGATGAAGGAAGGGCAAAATGTTGCTTAAATATTTACTTTTTGAAAAATAATTTATTTTTTTTATTCACATTGCCATGTTTTTGCCTGCCCATATGTCTGTATGAGGTTGTCAGATCTTGGAGTTACAGACAGTTGTGAGCTGCCATGTGGGTGCTAGGAATTGAACCAGGGTCCTCTGGAAGAGCAGTCAGTACTCCTAACTGCTGAGCCATCTCTCCAGCCCCAAATATTTACTTTTTATTAAGACAATTTACTGAAGAGTTTCTAACTTGAGTATTTGTCATTTTTTTTTTTTCATTTCAGGAACATTTATCCTATTTCCACTTTGTTGGACGGATAATGGGAATGGCTGTATTCCATGGACATTATATTGATGGTGGCTTCACGTTACCTTTTTATAAACAGTTGCTTGGGAAGTCAATTACTCTGGATGACATGGAGCTAGTTGACCCAGACCTTCATAATAGTTTGGTGTGGATACTGTACGTATTGATTCCTACTTCTGTTAGCATAGCTAGTGTCTGAGCTGTTAAAGATACGAGCTAGGAGCTGGAGAGATGGATCAGTCGTTAACTGAGCCCTTACTGCTCTTGTAGAGGACCCACTTCAGTTCCCAGGACTCTTCATGAGACAGATCATGCAGTTCCAGGGGACCTGATTCCTCCTCCAGCCTTCACAGTCACCTGCACACACAACACACAGTCTAATAGTCACACAGGAATACACATATACATATTTTTTAGAAAATCAAACAAAACAGAGACAGCTGAGGTGGCTCAGCAGTTAAGAGGATGTGCTGATCTTAGCAGAGGACTGACTGACTTGAGTTGGATTCCCAGCACCCATGTTAGGTAGCTCACAGCTTCCCGGAACTCTAGTTCCAGGACATCTAACCTGGCCTTTTTGGGTACTCGTACCCCTACATAGACACTTATATACAATTAATAATGAAAGTAAATCTTAAAAATACAAGCTATATCTGATAGTTCATCCCTATAAAACCTACACTTGGGAGGTCTAGGAGAATCATGAAGTCAAGGACAGGCTCCACAACAAATTGAGGAATGAAAGCTAAAGAGATGCTCAGCGGTTAGAGCACTTGCTGCTCTTCCAGAGGACCTGGGTTCAGTTCCCAGCACCCAAACATGGTAGCTCACAATTATCTATTACTTTACTTTCAGGGCATCTGTTTTCTTTTTTTGGTCCCAGGTACTAGGCACACACATGGTGCTCACACATACATGTAGGCAAAATACCCATACATGCAAAGATGGAATAATAATGTTTTAAAATAATTTGCAAATAATAAAATAAAAAGATATATTTCAAAACTAATGCACTTATAGTGTGCTAAGGACTTTACTACTGAGATATATCTCCAACCCATGTTATTACTTTGAAAGGTTTTAAAGCCGGCAGTGGTGGTGCACGCCTTTAATTCCAGCACTTGGGAGGCAGAGGCAGGTGGATTTCTGAGTTCAAGGCCAGCCTGGTCTACAGAGTGAGTTCTAGGATAGCCAGGGCTACACAGAGAAACCCTGTCTCAAAAAAAAAAAAAAAGAAAGAAAAAGAAAAGAAAAGAAAGGTTTTAAAAATATTTCTTAATATGTATGAGTGTTTTGCCAGCATATACATATTTGTGCACCATGTGTGTGCAGTATCTGAGGATGCTAGGATATTCATATCCCCTTGAACTGAAGTCACACACACACGCACACACACACACACATTGAGTGCATTTAGTATTGCCACCGTGTATCTGTGTATAGGACTGATTACTTGGGATTAGATAACCTATCTGGCCACTCGTCCCTGGAGAAAAGCGATTCTCCCCTCAGTAGTCATCAACTGCCTGTAGCTCTCCATCTAGGGGGGAGCCTTGAGATTTCCCCCCTCCACGTTGGTATGACACTGGTGTTGTCATTATGTGGGCCTTGTTTAGGCAACCATATTGTGGAATTTTTCTGTCATGTCTAGGAGACACTGTCTCATGACAGGTCTCCTGGTCTCTGGCTCTTGGGATCTTCCTGCTCTCCTCTGACATCTTCCTGGACCTTGTGTATAGGGCTTACAGTATAGATTATCAAGTTGGGTTGGGCAACCCATGGTCAATTACTCTCTGCATTATGACTAGTTATGGATCTCTGTAATGATTTCCATTTGCTGCAAAAAGAAGCCTCTTTGGTGAAGCATGCACAGGCTCGGCTGGTGCACAGGCTTGGAGCCCTCCATGGTCTAGGCCTTTCTAGAGATCTCATGTTACTTCTTTGAGAAGGAAAATTCATCTAGTACAGATTGATCATCCCTTATATGAAGTCCTTGGGACTATAGAGATATTTCTGATTTTGATCCCCTCACCAGTTTTAGAATGTTTGCTTATCCTTGTGATATTTGCAGGGAGCGGGGGGGGGCAACTCTAGTTTAAATACATTTTTATTTCATTCACACTTTACACACATACTCTGATGATAACTCGTAAGTGTTTTGTTTTGAATTATAGATTTCCAGGCTGAGAGTACTCAACATGTGCACTGTTGTAAGCTAAAGCACTACATGTAATAGTATCCTAAAACTAAGGCGGATTCTGTCTCAGCCAACATGTGACAGAATAGTACATTCTAAATACTAGTAAATCGTAGCAGAATTGCTACTATTAGGTTCTGGGGACTGAACTCAGGTTGTAGTCCTGCAGTGAGCACTTTCCACTGAGTGTGAAATAAACTCGGGTCCTCTGAAAAGCAGCCAGTGCACTTTCCATATCTGGCCAGTCCTATTATTTCATTTTAGTGAAGGCAGTGACTGTTGGAACCATACTTTACAAAGTACGAACTGCTAGCTGATAACACACAGGAGGGTGCTCAGTTTCATGGTATTCACAGATCACTTTCTCACTAAAGAGGCTCAAGGGCTTGTTCTCTTGAGGGTGCTCATGTTCAGAAGAGCCTTTTATCTGGATACCAAAAATGTATTGTTCTCAAAGAGTCTCTCTTTGACAGAACCCATTCTTGTTGCTCACTTGTTGCTCAGGAAGTAAAATGCTGTCTATTTATAAGGAGAAGTCTCTTTGACTTCGCCGTGCAAGAAAAGATGGCTTGATAGCATAAGAACTGGGGGAGGAGTTTGGTCCTGTAACTGTTGTATCGCAGTACTGTCTTAGCTGAACACCTAACCTGTGAACACATTGTAGGAGCTGGGAGGTAGGTTCCCCTGTTAATGTGTCTTTTTTATTTCTTATCTAGTGAAAACGATATCACAGGTGTTCTGGACCATACCTTCTGTGTTGAACATAATGCATATGGTGAAATTATTCAGCATGAACTCAAACCAAATGGCAAAAGTATTCCTGTTACTGAAGAAAATAAAAAAGAATATGTCAGGTAAATGCTTGAATTAAAAAAAATAAGCTCAGAGGCAGGCGGATTTCTGAGTTCAAGGCCAACCTGGTCTACAGAGTGAGTGACAGGACAGCCAGGGCTATACAGAGAAACTCTGTCTCAAAAAATAAATTAATTAATTAATTAAACTCCAGGATATCATTATAGAAAAACATTTAAGTGTTTACAAGATGTTACTGCTGGAACAAACGACTGTAGAATTAAGTGACTTAAAAACTCCTACTCTTGACTATTTTTTCATAATTCCTGAGATTGGTACTTGGGCAAAGAATAATAGGTATGGTGCACTGCTAATCTACAAGCTGTCAGTTGGGGTTAAAAGGCCAAGATGGGCCTTCTGACTCTTAGATTTGAGGCCTCAGCCAGGATGGCACAAATGACTGGCTTTATCTGAGCTCGCTGAACTCCTGTGTGGTATCAAGCTGCTCTTGGCTCTCCATAAGGTAGGCTTCATTCTTATGGACTGCTGGCATTCCCCAGCTTAGAAGCTACTGACTCCTCACCCCTCTTAGAGGCAGGGTCTCATGCAGCCCAGACTGGCCTCCAACTTGATTTGTAGCTCAGAATGATAGGAGTTTCCCGTCCTCTTGCATTCACCTCCCAAGTCCTAGAATAGCAGGTCTGGGTGTTTGTCTTGCTTCTGTATCTACCCAACATGTTCATGCCTGGTGTCCAGGCCATCAAATTCCCTGGTACTAGAGTTATAGATGGTTGTGAGCTGCCCTATAGACACTAAAAATCAAATTCAGGTCCTCTTGAAAAACAACCAGTGCTCTTTCTTGCTGCTTCATCTCTCTAGCCTGTGCCTGATCTTTTTTTTGGCCTACATATACTTGTGGCCAACATGATTTCTGCTGTGAAGTGATACACTGGACAGCCCTGGCTCCATATGAACATGAGAATACCGTTCAAGCAACCCCATTTTTAGAACTCTTTTACAGAAACATACATGCAGCTAAGTATGAATAAAGATGTTCAGTTAATATTAAAAGTTAGCCCAGAAATGTTCTTTTTTTAAAAAAATTTATTTATTTATTTTATGTGTATGAGTACACTGTAGCTGTACAGATGGCCATGAGCCATCATGTGGCTGCTGGGAATTGAACTCAGGACCTCTGTTCGTTCTGGCCCCGTTTGCTCTGGCATAATACACTGTAGCTGTCTTCAGACGCACCAGAAGAGGGCGTCAGATCTCATCACGGATGGTTATGAGCCACCATGTGGTTGCTGGGATTTGAACTCAGGACCTTCAGAAGAGCAGTCAGTGCTCTTACCCTCTGAGCCATCTCTCCAGCCCCCAGAAATGTTCTTAAGCTGTTTGTTGATGCATACCTCTGATCTCAGGAGGCAGGAGGCTCAGGTGTATAGAAATTCATCCTTGGCTGTCCTGTAGCCAGTCTGTGAGACCCAAATAATACCCATATTTATACATCATACACACCATATAGAACATTTTAATGAAGCCCTGTCTCAAAAGACAGATTTTTAAAGGTACAAGGAAAGTTTCACAAAAGATGTAGTATCTGAATGTATTTTGTTGGTAAGTTGACATCTTCCAAGGTTTCATACTAGGAAACAGCATTATTCTGACCGCATCTTCTCTGGGTTTGCTAGTTCCCACCTTGCCTCCTTTCCTGTTCTCTTCCTCTTTGATACACAGACAGAGCTCCTCATAATCTCTGACAGCATTCTTAAGTTACCCTCTGTCCCCTGTCCTGGGAATGGTCAGTCTTTAAGACATTGGGGTCTTTATTCTGCTTATTGACTCGTGTATTATAAATTAAGAAAGATATGTTGGGCCGGGCGGTAGTGGTGCACACCTTTAATCCCAGCACTTGGGAGGCAGAGGCAAGCGGGTTTCTGAGTTCTAGGCCAGCCTGATCTACAGAGTGAGTTCCGGGACAGCCAGGACTACACAGAGAAACCCTGTCTTGAAAAAAACCAAAAAGAAAAAAAAAAAGAAAAAAAAAACCCAAAAAAAGAAAGATGTTGGGGCTAGAGAGATTGCTTGGCAGTTAAGAGCACTCACTGCTCTTCGAGAGGATGTGGGTTCAATTTCTAGCACCCATATGGCAGCTCATGCCTGTCTGTAACTCCAGGGATCTGACACTCATACAGACATTTGTGTAGGCATAGCACTAATACATACGAAATTTTTAAGAAATATTTGAAAGAAATGTTATTAAAGTTATTGTAGTTAATTACTACAATAGATATTTATGGTAATTACCAAATCTGAACCAAAATTGAACCTTAGACCCTGAGCTGTAGTAGTTACTAGGAGGTTTTCCTGATTGGAAGAGTTTAGTCAGCAGTGCTGGCGCCTTGTGTCTGCAAGGCTCTGCCATTGGGCTACAGCCCCTCCTCTCTATTATTTTAAATTTCAGAGAAGGTCTCACTGAATGCCCAGGCTTCCTTGAACTCACTGTGTAGCCCAGGCAGTGCTTGAACTTTTTTGATCCTCCCGCTTCAGCCCTCCTAGTGACTGGGATTATAAATCTGTTAGACTCAGGCCTCGCTTGAAGAGTAGATCCCTGCAGCTGCTAGCTGGTGGTGCAAGGTGATGCTTTTGTAGTACATTGAACTGTTGTAGCACTTAGGGTCCACTTGTCCCTTTAGTTTTTAACTCTTTTTTAGACAAATTGTTTTACTTTTTTTAGTGTCCTTTTTCTTTCAGGTTAGAGATTGAACCCAGGGTCTTGTGCCTATGAGCAGGACTCTCCAGCTCACCTGTATCTCAGCCCTATTAGAGTAAAATTTTGATGATAGACACTTTAAAGTGTAAAGTTGCCAAAGTAGAAATTTATGGCAATTATCAAATGTGAATTTATGCAGTCACATGACACTCCTGACCAATGTTTGCAGGCTCTACGTAAACTGGAGATTTCTCCGAGGCATCGAAGCTCAGTTCCTGGCACTGCAGAAGGGATTTAATGAAGTCATTCCACAGCATCTGCTGAAAACATTTGATGAGAAGGAGCTGGAGGTCAGTGTGCGACTGTTCTGATCCTGTGGTAACAAGTCTGGGTCTCTCCTGCTGTCTGTAGAGGAAAGTGGTGCTTTCTAATGCTTTTAGAGTTTCCTGATTCAGTCCTCTGAGAATTTTTTTTTTTTGTTTTTGTTGGTTTTTCAAGACAGGCTTTCTCTGTGTAGAGTTTCCTGGCTATCCTGGAACTCACTCTGTAGACCAGACTGGCCTCGAACTCAGAAATCCGCCTACCTCTGCCTCCCAAGTGCTGGGATTAAAGATGTGCGCCACCACTTCCCGGCTTCTTCTGAGAATTCTTACAGGAAATATTTTGGGCTTTGGAGTTTCTGTGGGTAAGCAATGTCTTATTTAGGGCTTTATGAGTATGTGCACATGTGCACATTGGTACAGGTGCCGTCAGAGACCAGAGGGGTCGGATCCCTTGGAGCTCTCGTTACAGGTGATTGTTAGCTGCCTGCCATGGTTACAAGGACTCAGAGTTGACTCTTCTAAAGTGCAGCAAGATGAGCCATCTCTCCAACCCCATATGGAGACATGCTTAATGTATATATCCTTTTTCTTCTTTTTAACTAGTCTGGGACTATGTAGATGAGGATGACCTTTAATTTCTGACTTTCTGCTCTCCCCCTCCCACTCTCACCCCCACCCCACCCCCAGAGTGCTAGGTTTAAACCCAGGGATTCATGCACTCCACCAGCTAAGCCACCTCTCAAGTCCCATTCTTCCCACTTAAAATTCTTCCCATGGTGCACATGTGGAGGCCAGAGGACAGCCTTATGATGTCAGCTCTTTATGGATATGGGTTCTGGGGTTGAACTCAGGTTGCCATACTTGCTTGGCAAGTATTTTTACCATCCTGAGCCATCCTGCAGTCTGGGCCCTCTTCCTAAATTTTTCTTATTTCTTGATTTAATTGGCTTATTTAAATATATTACTTTATCTCTAACATACTGAAATTTATTTCAATATAATGTTAAGTTCAACTATTGCTCATCTTTGCTAGAATACATTTAGAAGAAATGAAACAAGATAAATTATGAGGTGTTTGACCATTCCTGGGCCTTTGCAAACACCCATATAACAACAGTAATCAGCTCTGTATTGAACAGTTTACATTCCCTTCTGTGTGAAGCTTACTCTTATAGTACCACAGTAAACAAATCCAACTTAGAATTGAACTACTATGAAAGAAATAGTGGGGTTTGTTGAGAGTGGTAGAGTATGGCTGTAATATGGCACTTGGACTGAGACATGAATATTGAAAATTTAAAGCCAGCCTGGGCTACATAGCAAGTCCTGTCTCAAGAAAAATTAGTATATTAAAAGGTTTTATTGTCAGTTCAGTTTGTCTGGTGGTTAAGAAATAACAAGTATTTGAAAAGTGTAGATCATTTTAAAATGACTTTCTGTAGTAGTATTACTGGCCTTTTCTTCCTGGTCTTTATTAAAATCTATTTTTATTATTTTTAAATTATGTATAAATGCATGTGTCTGCATGTGGTTATGTATATGTGAGTTTAGGTAGCTGGGAGGCCAGAGGTTTTAGATCCCTGGACCTGGAGTTGCAGGTGGTTGTAGCCACCCAAAATGGTACACTCAGTTCCCTTGGAAGAGCAGCAAGTGCCCTTAACCGCTGAGCCACCTGTCTCTTCAGGCATGCTGGGCTCTTTCATAGATGTTTGCAAGCAATCCTTTGACTTGTGCTATCCCCCATTCCTTTTGTGACTGAATAATGAAATGGCCAAAGATAAGCCAGGAGGAGAAAGAACACAGAGCTAAATGGATAGGGTGGAGTGGATCTGAGATAGAGGACCTACCTTCTTTATGTTGTGAATCAAGAGTTTGCACTGTAACAAGCACTCTTCTGACGTACTACACAGTGAGTTTCAGGACAGCCAGGGCTCCACAGAGAAACCCTGTCTTAACAACAACAACAACAACAACAAAAAATGATTCCTGAAAGTTGTCCCCTGAATTCCACCTGTGTATTGTGGCATGTGTTCATGTATACATATATATATACAATTAAATGAATAAAGCAAACATGTTATATATATATATATATATATATATAAAGCTTATATATATATATATAAAACATATATATATATATATATATTAGTATTGGACTCTGTAGAGATATGTTAGTGGTATCAAAATGACTTTGGTGTAGTTCTTATGTATTGATTATATCAGGATGTCAAATGGAACACTACAGCAGAATTCATGTATATTGCTTGTTAATTTTACTTTTCAAGACAAAGGTTTCTCTATGTAGCATTGGCTATTCTGGAACTCACTTTGTGTAGACCAGGTTGACCTCCAACTCAGCAGATCTGCCTCACCCTCCTGAATTCTGGGTTTAAAGGTGTGTACCACAATGCCTGGCCCCCAAGTATTTACATTTTAATATAAGCTCAAGGTTGTTAAGTGAATTATATTGCATATCTAACACATTTCTTGTTGTACACTCTGGATCATTTTCACAGGTAAAATGAGGTAGAAGTGACTGTGGTATTAGAGCAAAGAACACTGAAGGCTGATGACAAAATTGAATTGTTTCAAATTGTGAGCTAACAGTGTTAGAACTAATGTAAATCAGTGCAGGCTTAAGAAAGGCACAGATAACCCTGTAGTATTATTTCTTCTCATCCTCTTTTGGAGACAGGGTAGTAGCTCAGGCTAGGTTTACATTCATGTTGATCCTCCTGCCTCAGCCTCTGAAGTGCTGGGATTATAAACATAGCATGTTACATCCAGCTTGTGTTTACTGAGTCTGGATTTCTGTCTAATGCTTTAAAATTTTATAATTCTATTTTGAAACTAGAATTTTTACAAATCTTTGCTCTTGTCAGAGTCCATTACAGTGATTGTTAGACACTGGGGACAGGACCTACAATGAGTAGATACTTATGGAGCTTTAAAGACACAGACCCTCGCAGAGCAGTGGTGGCACTTGCCTTTAATGCCAGCGCTCGGGAGACAGGAAGGCAGGTCTCTGAGTTTGAGGCCAGCCTGTTCAACAGAGTGAGTTCTGCATTAGCTAAGATTACACAGAGAAAAACCCTGTCTCAAAAAAAAGGGGAAGGCGGGGCTAGAGAGATGACTCAGTAGTTAAGAGCACTGACTGCTCTTCCAAAGGTCCTGAGTTCAAATCCTGCAACCACATGGTGGCTCACAACCATCCACAATGAGATCTGACTCCCTCTTCTGGAGTGTCTGAATACAGCTACAGTGTACTTACATATAATAAATAAATAATTTAAAATAAATTAATAAATCTTTTTTTTTTTTTTAAGATTTATTTAGCCGGGCAGTGGTGGCACATCCCTTTAATCCCAACATTTGGGAGGCAGAGGCAGGTAGATTTCTGAGTTCAAGGCCAGCCTGGTCTACAGAGTGAGTTCCAGGATAGCCAGGGCTACATCAGAGAAACCCTGTCTCGAAAAACAAAGAAAATAAAAAAAATAAATAAAAATAAAAATTTAAAAAAGATTTATTTATTTGTTTATGTGTATGAGTACACTGTAGCTGTACAGATGGCCATGAGCCATCATGTGGCTGCTGGGAATTGAACTCAGGACCTCTGTGTGCTCTGACGTAATACACTGTAGCAGTCTTCAGACACTCCAGAAGAGGGAGTCAGATTTCATCACGGATGGTTGTGAGCCACCATGTGGTTGCTGGGATTTGAACTCAGGACCTTCAGAAGAGCACTCAGTGCTCTTACCTGCTGAGCCATCTCGCCAGCCCTTTGTTTGTTTGTTTATTTTATTTTGTTTGTTTTTTTGTTTTTTCAAGACAGGGTTTCTCTGTATAGCCTGTCCTGGAACTCACTCTGTAGACCAGGCTGGCCTTGAACTTAGAAATCGCCTGCCTCGGCCGGGCAGTGGTGGCGCACGCCTTTAGTCCCAGCACTTGGGAGGCAGAGACAGGCGGATTTCTGAGTTCGAGGCCAGCCTGGTCTACAGAGTGAGTTCCAGGACAGCCAGGGCTATACAGAGAAACCCTGTCTCGAAAAACCATCAAAAAAAAAGAAAAGAAAAGAAAAGAAATCACCTGCCTCTGCCTCCCAAGTGCTGGGATTAAAGGCGTGTGCCACCACTGCCCCACAATAAATAAATCTTTAACAAAAAAAAGATTCATGGGGCTGGAGAGATGGCTCAGTGGTTAAAGAGCACTGACTGTTCTTCCGAAGGTCCTGAGTTCAAATCCCAGCAACCACATGGTGGCTTACAACCATCTGTAATGAGATATGACACCCTCTTCTTGTGTGTCTGAAGACAGCTACAGTGTACTTAAATATAATAATATTTTTTTAAAAAAAGATTCAGACCTGACTGCCACAGGACACAGAGTTATAGTCTCTGCAGCATAGGGTCTATTGGGTATGTTTTGAAAAGCTATCCAGATAATTCAGCTGTGTGGGAATGCTCACTGCAAATCTAAGAAAACTTTTGGAGGCCCAGCTTTGATGTCCACTGGCTCACCACTCCTGCAAATATTTCAACAGCTCATTATTTGTGGACTTGGCAAAATTGACGTGAGTGACTGGAAGGTCAACACCCGGTTAAAACACTGTACCCCAGACAGCAATGTCGTCAAGTGGTTCTGGAGAGCTGTGGAGTTTTTTGATGAAGAGAGACGAGCACGGTTGCTCCAGTTTGTGACAGGGTCCTCTCGAGTGCCTCTGCAGGGCTTCAAAGCACTACAAGGTAAGGTGTCATGGGACGGGCACACAGGTACCTGGCATCCACTCTTGCAGGGGTGGGGTGGGCTGGGGTGAGGAGAATCACAGTGTTTGGGGTACGTTGCAGTTTTATAAGCCCTGTGTGTATAAAGATCTCTGACTAGCTTCCACAGGGAACTCCCATTGCAGCTCCTTCTGGAGAAGCTGTTCTGACAGGCTTCTCTGATCACAGTGCTCGGTGTGGAGTGTAGGTTGGAGCCTATGTACTGATGCTCTGTTTTGCACTTTGTGGTCACTTTGCTTTAAATCTGTAGGGAAGGTCACTCACCTCCATGTTCACATCTCAGCTTGGCAAAACCTTTACCCCCCTGAGATGCCTCTTCCGCCTTTCTTTTATCAGAGGGGAGGCAGCATGAATTTTGAAAGCCAGCTGTTTGGTTAAAGCACTGTATTTACTACATGACTTCAGATCATTGATTTACAACCATCTTAAATTTTCTAGGATTTTTTTCTGTGGAATAAGCTGTTTGAGTTTTAGTTGAGTTGGTAACATTGCTGATGACTATGATGTGTCATTCAGTGGCCATTGCTTCCTTCATCTTTAAGCTCTTCGTTTTCAAAACTGCTGGTGAGGAGAGAGAATCTACAAAGCAACACTAGTACAGAATTATGGCTCACAGAGTGCTCAGGAAGCCTGGGCAAAGCTGCCTGAAGTTGTGTTCCCTTCCCTACTGGGGAACATGGTGTCATTTTCTCTTCTGTGTTTGTATGGGGCATGTGTGCTAACTGAGAGTGTATCTGTAGACTGCTAATCTTTGCTTAAGCTCAGTTTGAGTCATAAGCCTAAACTTGCATTAGAGTGTCATCTTTTAAAGTATGATTCAAATGTATATTTTAAGCATAATAGCATATGCCTGTAATCCTAGTCAGCTGGAAGCTGAGGCAGGAGGATCTTGAGTTTAAAACTATCTTGAACCACACAGCAAAATCCTATTTCAAAAATTAAAAAAAAAAAAAAAAGCAAGCAAGCCAGGCAGTGGTGGCACAGGTCTTTAATCCCAGCACTTGGGAGGTAGAAGCCAACCTGGTCTACAGAGAGAATTCCAAGGTTACACAGAGAAACCCTGTCTCCTGTCTTGGAAAAGAAAAAAAAAAGGCCTAATATGTTCTTATTGTTTGTGATGCAAATATTCTGCTGATGTTATGACACCTGGCCTTACAACACAGGTCACTTACAACCTCAGGGCCAGGCTACTTTTCCTGTGAGCTCCCACATTGGTGTGTGTGGACACAGGTGCTCTCCAGCTCCTGTGGTTTCTGTTCCAATTTATTCTGAAGCTTTGGAGATGGAATCGTGTACCTGCTGTGATCTGACCCACATTCTTTCACTGGCAGGTGCTGCAGGCCCACGTCTCTTCACCATACACCAGATTGATGCAAGCACGAACAATTTGCCAAAAGCCCACACTTGGTGAGTTATTTTTGTAGCTTTTCCTCTGTCATTGTAGATAGGTTTTAGTTTAAAAGAAATGGTGAGTGCTTCTTTTAAGTGATTTAGAAAGTAAAGTTATTCAGAAGTCGGTAGGCAAACCCCAGGTGGTTGTCTCTGCTTTAGAGGGCTGCCAGCTTCTAACTTCCTTATGACACAAAGCCTGTGTAATGCTCGCTTGCTGTACCTGTTGACTTGTTCTGAGCAAATGATCGAGTCTGATTTGCTTATTCACAGCTTCAATCGAATAGACATTCCACCCTATGAAAGCTATGAGAAGCTCTATGAAAAGCTGCTAACAGCCATCGAGGAGACATGTGGCTTTGCTGTGGAATGATGGGCGCCAAGGACTTAAGTACAACTCTTATTTATCCCCTGGCCAACAGCCTCCTTCAGCAGCACTTCAGAGAACGCTGGGAGACAGGACAGCCCCTCCCCTGCTCCTTAGATTCTAGGACATTGGGAGGGGAAAGGACAACTTTGAAATTCCTTTTCAAGGAAAAATAAAGGTCTTTATGCTTTGCCATGAGGACACACTCAGCTGCTATTTAAAAATTAATACCTTGAACCTAAAGAATGCTGACCCCCTGCGTCTCCAGAGTTAGGCAGTATTCTACACTTAAAAGACTACTACTATTTTTATACAAGGTTATCTCTCCAAATTGCTTCTCAGACTCGTGTCTCTCCTGCACAGCAAGACAACTCCAGCAGTCGGTACAAGTCACATTTCATTTTGATTGAATACATGATTTTTCAACAGCTCCTATACTTGCTCTTTGTAAGAAACTAAATAAAGTTATTTTGGATTGTTCCACCTTTGTAAACAATTGGCTAAAGGGATCATTACCTTTATGAAATTAAGCCATTTACATGTTTAGTTGTGTTTTTCTATAGCAGAGTGTTATATTTTGCATTATGTGGGTCACTGTAGCTTAAGTGGGTTTTTATATTTTTCAAGTGTGACTTTCTTGGAAATTCTTAATGCAGCCATTTAAACTGAGTTTATTTGCTACCCTCCCTGTTTTTAAGATGACTTTAAAACATAAAACAAACAAACAAAAACCTCATGTTCTTGAATCAAGAAGATCAGGTATTTTGGATTTACTTTCATCTTAAATTGAAATACTGCATTTTTATAGCTTCTTAATAAGTGATGGGATGGATTTTCATTCTTTGCTGGGTCAGCTTGTCTTTTATATGCTATTTCTATAAACCAAAGTCTCTAGTAAGTACATCTAACTTATATTTTAATTAAGTTTCTAAAAGGAAAATTTTTGCTCTAAAGATTGTTTAGCAAGCTTAGAGAGCCCTGCTTTTACCTCATCGGTTGAACTGGAGGTGGTAGTGGGCATGGTGGACCAGGAATGTCATCCGTGAGTGAAATCAGCTGTGCTGACCACACCTGTGATCCCTGCTACTGCGAAGCTAAGGCAGGGTGGGCAGTTCAAGTTTGAGGCCAGCCTGAGATACATAACAGATCTTGCCTCAAATAAGAGTGATTCTAAGTCAATCGTACGATTTACTCTAAAACTGAAGGGTTCTTTAGAAGTTAGGGAGTGGAGGCCAGGCTGCCACAGGCTGACTTCAGGTATTGAGGTTACGCTTTCAAGGTGTGGCTCATGCTATGATCTAGAAGGTAACAAAAACTCTGGGGTGAAGGGTTGCAACCATCATAAAAATCACATTGGGTTTTAAAATTCAACCAGCAGAACAATGCACTATTATTTTTAAACACTGATGTTAAATAAGAATAGCAATTTTGCTGAGCTTGGCACAAGGTCATGAGGAACACTTGACAGAAAGTGTAACTCAGCCTGGTGGCTGACACCCATAATCCTATCATTGGAGAGGCAGGGGCAGAAGGATCAGCATGTCAGGGCCAGCCTCACCTACACAGTGGGTCTGAGGCTACCTCAGACCCTGTCTCAGGGGCAAGGACCAGAACTGACAGGGATGCCATGAGAAGGAGGTGCTGCTTTCAGAGGTTTTCCATGCAGTGCAACGCAGGCAAATCCCACCACTTTTTGAGTGCCTTTAACTTTATTACAGTGACTTGACAGAACTTTAAAGGAAATTGCCCTATGTAACAGTCTTCAATAGCACATGACATCCGAAAACATGATTTAGATTTCAGTTTCAAAATTACATTACCTGATTACTTCCAAATAGGTGCTAAGCAAACAAAAGTCCCCAGTGTCACAGAACCTGGACTTGCCTTGTGTTTAATGTGAATACTTAACCTGTTCCCACGTATCCTTCCTCCAGTTGCTCTGTTCCATCAGGAAAGCTTAGTTCTGATCAAAGGTTACCTTGTGCTCACATGCAGTAAGAGGCCACTGTTTCCTGGCACAAAGTTTTAAAGTAGTGCTGCCTATCCTGTACATTTTGTTTTGCAGTTTGTTGCTCTGTGTTTTACAGTGCTCCCCCCACCCCACCTACTTTTACATGCCAGAGCACAAATTTCTCTTTTCCTAAATCCATTATAATTTGCTTTCCTTGACAACACTAAATCTGCTCTGAATTTGCCGTGCATTGGAGAGATTGCACTGATGGGTGTGAGACACTTCAGTGCCTGCAGGGTCAGCAGCACAGGGCTGCAGGGTCAGCAGCACGGGGTCATGCCCTTCCTTCAGCTGCAGCTTCCTGTCGGGGCCAGTGTGGTGGTCAGTGTCCTCACACTAGGGTGATGATGTACCAAATGCTGAGTTGCTTATTGTAGGTGTAATTAGTTCACTTTATGTAATATTCTTCCTTTTCTCTAAACTGACTTTAAAAACAAAGTTTTATCGTTTCCATTGTATTTATTACAGAATGTTTTAGCCTTGATATTCTTTGTAATTTTACTCATTTGTTACATGAGCTTTATCAATAACATCTGTATAAATGGTTTTTAAAAATTAACTATGTACGTATGTCTGTGCCCATGCCGAAGTTGAGCAATAAAATGAATGCTGTTTGCACTGTCACAGCAGCGAGGTTTTGAAGAATATTGAGTTTTTACTTGTTTTGAAAACCATGTTTGGCTTTTCACAGGTGACAGCGGGGATAGCCTTGAGTTGGAAAGAGTGCTGCAACAGAATAAAGAGCTGGGAACAGAGCAACAGCAGGGAGTGACAGGTCTAGACAGTGTTACGGAGCTACTTCCTCCAGTTCTTTCCTAGAGGGACGAGGGACGCTCCCAGGACTGGGGAGGCCCACAAACCCCTCCACCCACGGCATGTTCATGCAGTCTGGCACAGAGACGTTTTCAGGGAGCTGCACTCCAGTGATACTGCTCCCCTGTCAACACTTATCTGGAGGGCTTTTCAGTAGCATGCGCCTGTCAACAGCCGCACTGTCTCATCAGGTTAGATTTGGGTGGAATTGTTTGTTGCCAATGTCCTGAGGTGAAGAAATGTTTGATCGGGTCTCCCCAGTAGGTGGACATTCTGCTTCACATGGCTATGTTTACTGGCTTTATCCAAAACAAAGTTACAGTACATTAAAGATCTCTGGTATTTAATAGTATATAACTCAAACCACTTTGATTTGACTTTGTTTGGAAGTAGTTCTGCTTTGTGGTAACCAGTAGTTTGCCTCTGTTATTTATAACAACAGGTAAACATGTTCCAAAGTTTGGGTTTTTTTACCCACATAATCATAGCAGGAATAACATGAAGTCAAGAGACTAGTTACAGGATAGATGGAAATAATTACACCAGAGGGTTATTACCCTTTATGTGAATACTCTAAACTGGCCTGTTTAGTTACAGTTACTTGACAGGTATGGTGGTGCAAGCCTGTAATCCTAGCACTCAGGAGCCTGTCTCAAGCTAGAGGCCTGAGAACAAAACTTTTCTTGCCTGTTTTCAAGTTCTGTAGTTTCCCAGTAGGCTATGCTGAGCTGGTGGGCGGCTTTCGGTGATGCTAGGATAAAGGCATGCGCTGCTTCATTCAGTTTACCACCAGCCTCTGTAGAGTTGACTCTAGTCGACTAGTAAGAAGCTGGCTATCCTACATAGAGATGACCTCTTCTGATCAGGAAGTAGGTAAGGCTAGGGAAATGGAAGTCAGCTCCCCATGGCAGATGAGGACTTAAAGCTACACAGCTCCTGAACTCCAAAGCAGTAGCCTGTTAGATACTGTTCTTGGTCCTAGAGCTCATATGCAGTCAATAAATTTTATTGACCTCTATCAACACAAGTGGGCTGGCAGGACTTGCTAACTGCTGTAGCATAGCCAAGTGCCTTTATTCACTTTTCTCAGGTTTTAGGTTATAAATTCAAAAGCTGTAAGCTTATAAGAAAAAGTTTTTATTTAAAAAAATTCAAAGTTTTAACATGAATACATAAATAAGGCATGTTCTGGTTTAGACTGTTTCCTGGCTCAGGTCTAGCTCTGTTCATATTAAGGAGTCTACAAGCCTCACCTATGAAGTTTGGCCTCTTGGAAAAGGATTTTTACTGTACTGGAAGGAAGCCATCTGCAGCCGAGCTTTGAAGCGCTCAGCTTCTAGTTCCCGGAAGAAAGCATCGTCGTCGTTTTGCGTTATCATGTGCTGCAGTTGCTGAATTTCCTTCTCCATTTTAGCTCTCAGCTCCTTCTTCACCTTATGTAACGTCTGAAAGAGAACTTAGTCTGTAACTCTTATCCGGGCCCCTCTATTCTCACCCCTAGCCCCCATTTGCCTGCTCCTCCCAGGCTCCTCCAGAGAGTTTAGTAATTTATTGGCTCCCTTCCAAGACCACAGCTGGTAACATCAGAGCCCATTAGGTACTTGGGAGCAAAGGTGGATTCTTTTTGTATTCTCTCCATTCTTTTGAAGTTCCAATAACATTTCCTATTTCCTTTTAGGAATAATTCCTAATTCCTGTCCTGTTCATTATTACCTGAGCCTGGAATTTCTGTCTTGCTTTGAGTTCCTGACGTTCCTGTGAGATGGCTTCTGCCAGCAATGAAAACTGTGGGGAAGAAAAAAACCAAGTCTTCCATCACAATGAGTTATTCTTATACTCCATCTTAAATCAAAATGGAAATAGGGCAACACACACAGGATACTGTTTTAAGTACTGTCTCAAATTTGCCTTAGAAACAATCAGTATAGCCTGTCCGGTGCTCAAAGCTCTGTGCTAATTTGCGTATTAAGCAGCAGTGAACTAAGCCAAGCTGACAGGTGCTTGGGATCAAGCACACTGATGGCCGCAGCAGCAAGCCCACCTGGTCCTTATAGTAGTTTTCCATCGAGTCCAGCTCATTCTGGTGCTGTCTCTTTTCTTCGTTGCGTTTCTCTTTGGTGTAGTTTCTTAGGTCTTGTAGCCTTTGTTTCTGAATTTGTAAACCTTCTTCAAACAGTTTCTTAAAGATCTGTTGGTTATAAATTACACTACATTTCACAAAGGCTTTTCAAAAGAACAGCTTTCCTCATTATTCACATACATAAAATTAACTCTTAAACTATACATGCATTGTGAATAGGTTTTAGTAGACTCAGAATTGTGTAACCATCCCAGACTTGAAACCCATGCTCGTCAGCACTGCTGTCCTTCCTGTTCTGAACACGGCTTTAACCCCACATGCTTCTAAAGTCAGATCCTATACAGACAGAGCTGTCACTTTTTGTCACACTACTGTGTGAATATAAATTTGGTTCACAAAATCTTAAACTGAGAGGCATGGACCCTTTTTAGCTGTTTTGGTTGCTATGTGGGTACACACACATCACAAATACACACCCAATCCATAAATATTAACCCTACCCAGCATTCCCGTAACCTTCTGAAGTACTGCCAAATTTACAAAAGTAATCACACCCCCCTAAAAGCCCACCAGCCCTGCATGAGTTCCACCTTGTCCACGGCCTCAAGAGTTCTCTATGTTTTAGCCACCCTCTGGGTGTGAGTGGTGTCTGCTGGGATTTCCATTTGTATCCTCCTCCTGATGACTGGTGCTCAGCACCCTCTCGCACCAATGCTCTCTACAGCCTTCAGGGAAGACTTCTGAAGCAGCCATGTACATAATACAAGGTGGAAACAAATGTTTCTGTACCCACTAAGTACTCAGTTGAAGATGAGGGTCAGCATTTGGGCAGTCACCATAAAACAACTGTTGTAGAGATTTGGACATGCCCAGTTGTCTTCCCTTCATAAGGTGGAATTCTGGATAAATGACTACTGCTGACAGCACGTATTTGTTGCTGGGTTATCATAGTCAAGTTACTTAACCTCCCAAAGCCACAGAAGTATCTTCCTCAAGAATACTTTGGTTTTATTTAATCCAGTTTAACTATGATCAAGTTTTACAATAGAGACAAAATTTATCAGTAATTTGGGGGTCCTCAAACTTTGATTAGGCTAGGACAATCAGTGTATCATGTGGGAACAGCTCACAGCATGGTAATTCCTTCCATGTCCTCCTGCATCACGCAAGTATACCTTAATTTCTCTTGTCTGCAGTGTGCTCTCAAACCCTTAGAGCAGCTGTACGGCAGAGCATGTGTAGGAGATCGAGGAAATTACGCCTGCATGTTAGGAGGGGGACCATGAAGACAAAGTAGACAGGAATCCACACAAGTCCTTGACTGTATGTGGGACTTGGATTTGGACTTGGATCCAAATTGAGGTAAGATTTGTAGACAAAGAAACTGTTACAAAACACAAGTTCCTCTTAGCAGAGCTAGACAGATGGAAAGGTACACATACCGTTTCTTCCCTGGTTCTCATCTTCATCATTTTTGCACGTAACTGAACTCTGTAATCATCATAATATTTTCGGGCACGAACACTTTGATGACGATTTTCTTTTATCTTTGATTGGGTTAACCTTTGTCTGTGAATTCGGTCCTTGAAGTCTTGCTAGACAAGGGGGGAAGAAGAAGGCCAGCTTGAACATTCATTCTCATCCCCTCAGGTCCCCACCATGAATGATGCCTTCTGGCTATAAGCTGGGCACACAGGAAAGACTGTGGCCCACACAGGTTCTTTGGCCTTTGCAGCTCCATCACCAGACTCTGTGTAGCAGTGGGACTGAAGGTCCACTGTGTCCCACTGTGCAGAGCACGTGGGCCCTGAGCACTAATGACTGAGTACTAATGAGCCACAGGTTCCATATCCCGTCCATCGGGTCAGATGTCCTTGACTCAGTGACCAGGCAAGTTTGAAGATGAAACTTTTTAGAAACTATTTAAGATTAATATTTCCAGCCAGGCAGTGGTGGCGCACGCCTTTAATCCCAGCACTTGGGAGGCAGAGGCAGGCAGATTTCTGAGTTCGAGGCCAGCCTAGCCTGGTCTAGAGTGGGTTCCAGGACAGCCAGGGCTACACAGAGAAACCCTGTCTCAAAAACAACAACAAAAAGATTAATATTTCTTCTCTCCCTTGCCTATTCCCTCCCTCTCCCCATTCCCTTCCCCCCCTCTCTCCACATGGTCATGGCCATCCTCTACTTCTCTACTCTCTCATTCTCTCTGCCTTTCTCTACCTCTGCTATCCTCTTAACTCTCCTCCTCATGCCCTCTTTTCTATACTATTTTCTATACTATTTTCTATACTCTTTTCTATACTATTTTCTATACTCTTTTCTATACTATTAAAAAAAAAATCCATACTTAGCTCTACTCCCAACTAAGGATTTTTAAATATCTTTGGCAGGCTGATTTCTGCCTATATTTCCCATCACTATATTAACTAGGCATGATAAGTATGATTTCCAATCCAAATTATAACAAAACTGGCTCTCTACCTGGGATCGGAGACGACAGCACTAAGCTACGATTCTAAGCACATGGGCTGTGGAGGTAGAGACAGAAATGGGATAAAATTTCAACTCGGCCTCTTGCTCGTCAAGAAGAAAGCCATCTGAAAGCCTAAGTCCGCATCTGAGAAAATGCCATCCCTAATGTGCTACTATGAAGAAGTGAAAAACCAGCCATGTGGCACGGGTAATTTCGCAGCCAACTGCTGGGTGTGTTTTCAGGTTTGTGTTGGTACAGCGTGGGATCTATTTTTCCCATCGTTCTGAGTTAAGGCCCGAGATACCCACTCACTCCCACAGGCAAGTGTAACAAGAGTCTGCTGGTACCAATAAAGAAAACGGCACTACTCAGTTTTTTCTTGGCATACCAGTCTCTTGTTATGGTCATATTCTTTCTTGACAAGAGCAGTAAGGAGGTCATGCCTTCTCAGGGCTTCTTCTATCTTTAAGGAGAACACAAAGCAAAGAGGTTAATCACACTGTTGAAGGACAAGCCCTCGCTGTGTGTACATACACACTTATGCGTGGGCAGGAGCTTACTTCGTCCTGGAGTTTCTTCTTGGACCGGTTCTCTCTCTGTGCTTCCCTTTTGAGCTGTTCGACCTGTGCCATCTGCTGCTTCCACATTTTGGTCAGTGTTGGGTCAGAAACATAGAGAAATGGAAACTGTTCCAGCATCAGGGGCAGCAGACTGTGTTCACTTACTTTCACTGTGAGGGAAATGAGAGATGCTGTTAATCTGACCAACCATCTAAAAGAATTTTTATCCCCACCTGCCTACTAAGCTAATTTCAGGACTGTGGTGCTGGTCCCAAAAAGAACCATCTGGAATGTACTTGCTACTTTTGCATTCCTATTACTGAGGGTGAAAGCTGAAATGTTCTGGCTGTAGTCCTGAGGAGTCCATCTACACTCCTTAGCCTCAGGGCCTGGAGGCAGGTGCTTCCTGTGTATGAAAACAGAAGCCACCTCAGCTTGCTTGCAGGCATATGGTTAGGAGAGAACAGTCCCTCCCTGATGGGACATAGTGGGAAGCCTGGCTTTTCACCTGACCTTGTTTCCTTGCACCGAGGCTCGCTCTACCTCAGGAGAACCAACTGTCACCACACAGGGGCTAAGCAGGCCATCTGCTTGCTTGGAGCATCCCCTGCCTTCTACCAGCTTTCCAAAAACAAATGGAACAATCAACAACAACAACAAAAGGTAACTAGAATGCGTGGAGAGAGGGTTCTGTAGGAGCAGCAGAGCCCTGGCAATTCTTTTGGTGTCCACAGAGGACTATGAGGTGCCTGATTTAAGAGTCTGGATCTGATTACAGAAATCCAGCCCTATGGCAGGAACACAAGAAGGGCCTTCTTGCAGCTAACTGGTGGATGTCTGTTTCCAGCAGCCTCTGGAGTGTGACCTTTGTGCACAGAGGCTGCCTGCTGGCATCAAGGACATGGGAGACTCTTACTCGGAGATGCCTTGCTTGACTTCAGGCGACCACCACCTTTTGGACTTGGAGCTGCAGTTTTTCTGGAGTAAATCTTCTGGACCTGACTCCGTTTCGAAGTTCCTTTAGGAAAGGCTTCTCTGTATGACTTTTCCTTAGAGGCAGATGAAAAGGACAGAGGAAAGAAAGGGTCTACAAACTTATACAATCATCTCAGACAACACACTGACACAACAGCTGACTACCAACCACCTTCTTAATCTTGGTTTTCTCTCCCCCAACAAACCAGCCTTTCTTAGCTTTCGTAACCATAGTCCCATACCCTAAATACAACTGCTATTGAAGTTTTTATGTGCTGGTTTCTTTACAACCTTTTCTAAGTCTATTAAGAAAACCTCAAGCAATTCAAAGTATGCATTTATACCTCCTCTACTTCTGTCCTGCTTTCATTGGAGCATCAGCATTTTGTTTATTTGAGACAAGGTCTATCTAGTCCTGGTTATCCTGAGTCTCAATATATAGACCAGGCTGGACTCAAACCACGGATGTCCTCTGGCTTCTGCCGCCCAAGTGCTGGGATTAAGGGCGTGCACCACCACACCCACCTGGGAACCATCTTTGGAGGCTCAGAAAGTGAGGACTTAGGTTTCTTACAGTCAGGTACACAATTCTTGGGATCCTGCCTCCTCTTTGTCAACTAAATATTTTAATTCTTTACAAACCAGTATGCAAGAACCTTTAAGGCCAAAGTTTAGGCCTTAAACTTTAGTCCTCCTGTATCATGAAATCAAGCCCTGCCTTCTCCTAAGAGCCAATGATTATCCTTCTCACGCTGTGGCACTCATTGCAGGTGGAGACTTTTACCCACTGTTTCCTCTTCCTCCTCCTCCCTTATCCCTCGAAGTCCAACGTTCTCTTGAACTTTATGTTTTCTTAGTTCCCGTTCAAATGCTTCAGTCAATGCCTAGAAAGAATAAGGTCATATAACACAGCTGTTAGGAATATTCATCTGGATTCCCAGTCTAAAAGTACCAAGTTCATTCACATTTTCCTAAGTTCCTTTCACACTGTGCTAACAGACCCATAATCAGTACATAAATGAAGCTGGAGGCAGTGGTTTTTCTTCTTACTATTTTCACAGGTTTTATAATGATACTCCTCTGGATAGAAGTTACCTGCTGAGTATGACTGTCTGAGTTGGGGTATGCTCATCAGTCTCTCCCCACTGCAGTCTGATAGAGGATCTCATGTGCTCACAGTCTCTCCCCACTGCAGTCTGATAGAGGATCTCATGTGCTCACGGTCTCTCCCCACTGCAGTCTGATAGAGGATCTCATGTGCTCACAGTCTCTCCCCACTGCAGTCTGATACAAGATCTCGTGTGCTCACAGTCTCTCCCCACTGCAGTCTGATAGAGGATCTCGGGTACTCATCAGTCTCTCCCCACAGGAGTCAGACTCCAGGCCTCATGCTTGCACGGCAAGCACTTGCCTATCTCCTAACCCCTGAGATATAACTATTTTATGTCCTCTGAATTAACTCTAGTTTTCACCAATTTAATTATGACATAAAAACTCACCATGCCAGGCAGTAGTGGCTCTTGCCTTTAAGCCCAGCACTCAGGAGGCAGAGGCAGGTGGATCTCTGAGATCAGGGCCAGCCTGGTTTACAATCAAGTTCAAGGACAGGGCCACAGAGAAAAACCCTGTCTCAAAAAAACCAAACCAAATAAAAAACAAAACAAAACAAAAAACCCCACAACTACAGCAAACAAATAAGTGTTCTAAATTTATACATTTTAAAATCTGTTCTCTAATACATCTTCCCTGGTAATGATGCCAGGTGTCTTGCCTGCATGTATGCCTGTGCACTGTGTGTCTGCCTGCCTGGTGCCTGTGAAGGCCAGAAGAGGGTGTTGGACCCACCGGAACTGCAGTTAGACAGTTGTGAGCCACCGTATGGGTGCTGGTAATCATATCTGAGTCCTCTGGAAGAGCAGCAAATGCTCTTAAAAGCTGAGCTCCCGGCCACCTCCTCTAATGAATAAGTGTCTCATCCCATTGTATCTTTCCTGATTCCCTTTACCTCTGACTTCTACCTGAAAAGAGCAGGCCACACTGACTTCTTTTCCTTCATCCACTGAACACTAAGCAGGTTATTTTCTTGATGATTTCATGACCATATCTCTCGTGAGAATGTACACCATATTATATAGCCCTCTGCCACCCATTCAATTCAGGCACAGTGAATGCACTTTACACCTTTGGTCAGTGGTGTGTGTGTTCACTGTAATAACCCTGCTGAGGGAGCGGCCTGTGAGTGATGAGTAATAGTCAAGGAATGGGGGTGTACCTTTGCTTGGAAATGGCATGAGTCTGTCCCTTTAGATTTCTGCTGCCTTTTTCTCTCTTTCTCTAATTGTCTGTGTTTGTTCACTGAAGATGGCGACAATGAATGGGACCTGTATGGTGCCTTTCTGCGCGTAGAAAATCCTGCAACACAGAACAGTCATTCACCATTAGTTCCTAGCTTGAAACGATTAAATATTTTTTTTTAAGGGAATGACAAGCTAATGTGCTAAGTGTATTCTTTCCTAACATACAGTTGTGTGCTTAGTCATACCAAGCTCACAGACTGTTAGGGTGGGGAAGGCTAGGTGCTTGCTATTTACACATGAGTTTAGATCCCCAGCACCCATGTAAGAAGCCGGTGCTCAGCCACCCTTGCTGTATCTACAGGTTCCTGGCTCAGTCAGGAAAGCCTGGCTCAAAGCATAACATGGCGAGCATGTGAGGAAGAAACCTGATGCTGGCCTCGGGCCTCCACATACATGTTCACAAACACAAATGCACGCTCATATGAACAAACCTACACGCACACACACTCAGATACACACACACACACTCAGATACACACACACACACACGAAATGTGTACTGTTAAGTGCACAGGCATCGCATATTCAACTTTCAACTTTGTGTTGAATGCAGGCTGTGGAAGGTGTCTGTGTATAAAGTTCTATGGGAAGTAAGTGCCTGTGGCTGAGACAAGTAAGTGGCGGACTTTGTTGTTTACCTGTCTAGGTCCATGGAGGAAATGTAAATGCATTCATAGCAGCTTGCTTACAGTAAAAGGTAACATGGCTAAACACTGAGTCCTCTCTAATGGGCAGTAATACTCATGTTATGCTAATGGGGCACACTGTGGATTCAGCAGGATCTTTAAATATCAACGAACATTTCCTAAATAAGGTTAATAGATTAAAGTTACAGAATATATATAGTGTTAGCATAAATTTTAAAGAGGAAACAATAATGCATATTTAGACAAGTAATATAAGCTGTGACATACAGAGACACCAGTAAGAAACAATACTAACTTGAGTTTGCTATCACTTTTTATCCTTATATAGAATGAAACTTAACACATGGAACTACTTGAAAAGTTATCATGAATGCCTCATTTTAGGCTTCTTTGGGTTTGTACCTGGCCTAGGCTTCTTTCGTCCATACTCCATGACGCTGTCACTGTGCTGCGATAGCATCTCCTCATTCCCACTGTGCACCTCTTCATCTCCAGCAGCATCATCTTTATCATCAGTCTCGTCCGTTCTTCGATCACCCAGGGCAGTTTTTAACATCTATTGAGAAATTCTTTCACTATCTGTCCTTTACTTCAACAGGCAGTCCAGTGCACAGTAGTGGTGAGCAGGCCTTATTAAAGTCATCTTTGGTTGACAGTCACCAACACCAAGCTTGTAGAGACTTAAACATGTATCTTACACATCTACAGCTTGACTTCATTTACTTTATGTATTTGATTTGAGATAGGATTTCGGGAGCTGGAGAGATGGCTCACTGGTTAAGAGCACTGACTGCTCTTCCCGAGGTCCTGAGTTCAATTCCCAGCGACCACATGGTGGCTCACAACCATCCATAAATGGGATCTGATGCTCTCTTCTGCTGTGTCTGAAGAGAATGACAGTGTACTCATATACATTAAATATAAATAAATCTTGAGAGAGAGAGAGAGAGAGAGAGAGAGAGAGAAAGAGAGTGTGTGTGTGTTCTTTGTGCTAACAAAGCAGGGCCTGGAACTCATGATCTTCCTACTTTAGTATCCTTAGTGCTGGGAGGAGAGGCAGTGACAGCCAGCTTTATATTTAACATCTAAAGCATGGGTAGACACACTTTTGATCTCAGAGGCAGAATTACAGCAGGTTCGAGGCCAGCCTGGCCATGTAGGAAGCTCTAGACCAAATGAGGCTCAGGCCTCATTTTTATTTTTTATTTGTTTGTTTGTTTGTTTTATTTATTTTGGAACTCACTCTGTAGACCAGGCTGGCCTCGAACTCAGAGATCCGCCTGCCTCTGCCTCCCAAGTGCTGGGATTAAAGGTGTGTGCCACCACCGCCTGGCTATTTATTTGTTTTTTTTTTAAGCAAGTTATAGACACTCAACTTCAATAAATTTTACAGAAAAATCACACAGATTTCATGTAATCATTCAAGGTGGTTACCCCACTATTCCATTTAATACCACATCAGTCTTTGGTAACAAAGGTGTATAGATGTACTAAAAATAAATTATTTTAATATAATTACATTTAGGGATTCTATCAGGACTTGATAAAACTTAGATAACTCTATGCCACATTTGGTTATAAGGAGGCAGTTCCATTGTTTATGTCTTTCCTGCTTGATTTGTTGAACTTTTTTTGGTTTTGAGACAGGATTGCTCTATGTAGCCAAGGCTGTCCTGGAACTCAAGCTTTCCTCATTACTTTTATTTTTATTTTTGTTTTTTTGAGACAGTGTAACTGTGTAGCTCCTGGAACTTGCTCTATAGACTAGGCTGGCCTTAAACTCAGAGATCTGCCTGCCTTTTCCCAAGGGCTGGGATTAAAGGCATGGGCTACCACCCCTGTTGTCAGTTTTTGTTTTTATTTTTTACAGATTTATTTATTTATTTTTATGTATATGAGTACACCAGAAGTGAGCACTAGATCCCATTACAGATGGTTGTGAGCCACCATGTGGTTGCCGGGAATTGAATTTGGGACCTCTGGAAGAGCAGTCAGTGCTCTTAACTGCTAAGCCACCTCTCCAGCCCCCCTTGAAACTCAATCTGAAGACCAGGCTTGCCTCGAATTCAAGAGATCTAGCTGCCTCCCAAGTACTAGGATTAAAAAGCATGCTCTACTAGCACCAAGCCGACTTATGGAGCTTTTTAACAGAGCCCAGAAGACAAGTCCTCTCCCAACACCTAGGCCTGGGTGTTCTGCTGGGAGAGCAGAGCCTTCCACTGAAAGTCTAACCACAGAAATCTCAACCAAGATGAAAAGACAAGACTTGCCCAGTCTAGTTCAGAGAGGCGCTGAGAGAGCTTCTCTGACACAGCCTGCAGTTCTTGTTCCGTTAACCGCTCCCTGGCCTTCTGAGGGAAAGGTGGGTACTCTGAGTGGATCCCAGCTCTGTCTTCATCTCTAGAATAAAGTGGTCACATGGCAATTAACTTGCCAAATCTATACTACTCATTTGAAAATGACTATAATTAACATGTTAACAAATATTTCACTGTGGTTCCAAAAGCTAAAATTTTTTGGTACTATTTACTTTAAAAAAAGTTATTATTAGGAGTGACTTGACACAAATTACCTTTACATGGGTTCCAAGAATCCATGTCAGGTCACCTGGCATGGGCAGCAAGCACATTTACCATAAGTGATCTCACTTTTGAGATCCCTTTACGACAGACATGCGGTAAGCGCTAAAGTCCACAGCGACATTACCTTTACGACAGGCAGATGGTAAGTGCTGAAGCCCACAGAGACATTACCTTTCTCCTTTAGAAGGCTTCCTTGTCCTGGAGCCTTCAGTCAGAGGTAGACATGTTTCCTGATCATCATCTTTAAATAAGGC
Source organism: Mastomys coucha (assembly GCF_008632895.1). NCBI lineage: Eukaryota > Metazoa > Chordata > Mammalia > Rodentia > Muridae > Mastomys > Mastomys coucha. The sequence continues at coordinate 102,989,738 of NW_022196911.1, read as the reverse complement.
AGAAGTTAAGAAAACATCATCCGGCTCCTATTCAAACAGAAAAAAACAGTTGCTTGAGAAACAAGGAGATGGCTCAGACAGCAAAGTGCTTGCCACGCCTCATGGGGGCCTGAGTTCAGTATCCAGCCCCAAGAAGCCAACAGAAACTGTCCGGAAACACTCTGGGACGAAGCGCCCTGGAACAGAGAGGCTTAACATTTTTAATAGCTTATTTCTTAACTTTACAGGGACCTACCTAGAAAATACTTTGTTTTTTTTTTCCTCTGTAGAGTGAGTGTCACAGCTGGTCTGGAACTCACTAGGTAGTCCAGGCTGGCCCAGTACAGACCCCTCTGTCCCTGTCTCCAAGCACTGGGATAGGGGTGCTTGTTACCATACCCAGGCTTTATACTCCCAGTTTGTGAAAACCTTTTGAAAGTGAAACCTGTGTCTCCTATTCACTATCACCCAAGGGAAGAGGCAGCATGTTACCAGACCCTCAGGATGCATCCCACCAACCCCAAGACTCTGACAACGCCAAGTTCTCCCAGCCCCACCCTTCCTCCTCCTGAGCAGAAGCACAGTGTGGACGGATGAGCACACAGGGCTATCTCTCCTTGTACTTCCTGCATTGTTGCCTCTCCCTCCCTTTTCTTGAGCCAGGCTCTCACTGTTTCTTTGTGTAGCCCTGACTGTCCTAGAGCTCACTATGGAGTTTAAAACCATTGTGGTTTTAAACTCACAGACCTGCTTGTTTATATGCCCTGAATACTGTGATCAAAGGTGTGTGACCCCACCCCTGGCACAATGATTTGCATTTCTTCATAATGAGATCATTATAGCTCTACCGTAGCACCTACATGCCTGGTTTTTCCAGAAAGTTTAGGGACAAGATGACAATATGAAAATAAAATTTTTTTCAAATAGGCCAAGATATTAAGTGCTTTATGCAAAACAATGAGAATATGTGATTGTTCTTTTCTTTATAATTTTTAACTATTTAATTAGGAATACAGCTCGGGCCAGACATTTATATTGAGTTTAAATTCTGGTTCTGCAATTTCAGTACAGCCTCAAACAAGGCATTAACTTGTCTAGATTAGCTCTCCCTTGGGAGTGACTGGCGGAAGGAGTCTCTTGCCTACAGAGCACCCAGAACTGTGCTTGGCAGAAACTGAACATCCTGTCTGTGCTGCTCCAGTCTTCCTCATGCCTGCCTCCCTCTGCCTGCCTCCCTCATGCCTGCCTCCCTCATGCCTGCCTCCCTCATGCCTGCCTCCCTCATGCCTGCCTTCCTCATGCCTGCCTCCCTCATGCCTGCCTCCCTCATGCCTGCCTCCCTCATGCCTGCCTCCCTGTCCACCTAGGATGATGGCAGAAAGGGAGATACAGAGCTCAACTTTTTTTCTTTTAATTTAAAAAGTATTTTATTGCTGGGCAGTAGTGGTGCACACTCTTAATCCCAGCACTTGGGAGGCAGAGGCAGGTGGATCTCTGAGTTTGAGGCCAGCCTGGTCTAGAGAGTGAGTTCCAGGACAGCCAGGGCTACACAGAGAAACCCTGTCTTGAAAAATCAAAATAAGTTAGTTATTTAGTTTATTATTTTTACTTGTTTATTATTTTGTGTATATGGGTGCTCTGCCAGTGTGTATGACTATGCAACACATGTGTCTCTACAGAGAAGAGGGTGTCTGATCCCCTGTGACTTACGTTACTGGAAGCTGTGAGCTGCTACATGGGTACTGGGAATCAAATCTGGAAAAGGAGCTAGTGCTCTTAACCACTGACCCATCTCTCCAGCCCCAACTGGGTTTTTTGTTTTGTTTTGTTTTGTTTTCGAGACAGGGTTTCTCTGTGTAGCCCTGGCTGTCCTGGAACTCACTCTGTAGACCAGACTGGCCTCGAACACCCAACTTGTTTTTAAAGACAGGGTTTCTTATAGCTAAGGATAAATGCAGATTTCTAATCTTGCCTCTGCACCCTGAGGATTGGGTTTAAGAAATGTTGGAGATTTGGGTATTCTACGTGGGCATTCTACCAAGTAAGATACATGTCTAGCCTACTGAGGTAAATTTTAAGTATGATGCACCATTATTCCCAGCACTGGAGAGGCTGAGGCAGGCAGATCTCTATGAGTTGAAGGCCAGCTTAGTCTACAAGTTCCTGGCTGACTGGCCAGGACTACACATACATGAAGACCTTGTCCGGAAAAAAAAAAAAAA
>NW_022196911.1:102978573-102987164 GCF_008632895.1 Mastomys coucha | reverse complement strand
AAGGAATAAGATACTTTGATTATTTATTTATTTAAATTATTTAGGTTTAGTTTACATTTGCTTGTTGCTTGTTGCTTGTTTATGAATGAGAGCAAGGGTCTCAGTGTATAGCCAGCTTGGCCTCAAATTCCCAATGATCCTCATCTTAGCATCCCAAGTGCTATAATTCTAGTATGTGTCACTGTACCTGGTTCAAACTTTGATAACATACATTCTACATACATAACATAACATACATTTCACAACCATTTTAGCAGAGACCTCTTTAGATGGATGGACTTCTGGGGATGCGGTACAGATCAGTTGGATTGTGTGTGCTCAGCATATTTATTCAAGGCTCTAGGTCCAATCACCATTAGCAAAAATAAGTAATATATGGGCTTCTAGCCAATTGTAAGATGACCTTCCCACTTACCACAGAAGGTGCCATGTGCTCCCCAGAGGTCAGCGTAGACAAGTAGTGACTTGACCAGAGGTATTCTTTGCCTATGGGACAAGGCGCTCTAGGCTCAGAAGGATGGTATGGAGGATGGAGAGGAATAGCTGCTCGGATCGGCTCGCCTAGTTTCCTGGCGCTTGGAACCATGCTCAGAGGAGGAGTTTCTAATGCTAAGAGAGATTACAGTGGGTCTTACGATGGAATCCCTGAAAACAAATGGTTTTACATACACACACTACAGGAATGCATGTGTGAGGTGCAGAAGGTGGAGCTCGGGCCTCACATGCAGGCACGCTCTTCCACTCAGCTATAGCCCCAGGCCAGCAATGACTACATAACTGGTTTTGTTTTGTTCTCACTCTACAAGACCGTCACTATTCTAGAATTCACTCTATATTCCAGGCTGTCCTCAAACTTTGCAAATCCAACCACCTGCATTAGCTTCCCAAGTGCTGGGATTACACCATCAGTAACCAGGCTCAGTTTAGGAATTGTGGTGGTTTGAATATGCTTGGCCCAGAGAGTGGCAATATTTGGAGGTACGGCCTTGTTTGAGTAGGTGTGGACTTGTTTGAGTAATTGTGTCATCGTGGGTGTGGGCTTTAAGACCTTTGTCCTAGCTAGCTGCCTGGAAGCCAGTCTTCTCCTAGGGGCCTTCAGATGAAGATGTAGAACTCTCAGCTCTGCCTACACCATGCCTGCTTGGATGCTGTCATGTTCCTACCTTGATGATAATGGACCTGTAAGCCAGCTCCAATTAAATGTTGTCCTTATATGTAAGACTTGCCTTGGTCATAAAGTCTGTTCACAGCAGTAAAACCCAAACTAAGAAAGGAATATATTTTAATTTAATTTAAACAGAGCTCATGGGCTGGCAAGAGGGTTCAGCAGGTAAGGTGCTTGCTACCAATCCAGATGATCTGAATTCAACCCCCAGGACCTACAGAAGGAGACACCTACCCTGTGCCAGATACCCTCTGACCTACATATGGGCACTGCAGCATGCACACAGGCTGCTGCAGGGAGTGTCAAGAACTAAGACCCCAGCACAACTCACCTTCCTCACAAGGTGGCCCATTCTGGGATAGAAAACCCGGTGAGCCAGGGTTCAGCATTTCCTCAGGTGGCTTAATGCCTGATAAAGCCAAGGCTTTTCTGGAACCTAAGTCCATAGAATTTTGAGTACCTGAGAAAGAGAATATTAAGGCTAAAATTTTATACAATCATCGAAGCTTGTTAAATATATTAAAAGCTAATAGGAACAACATGTTCAAATATATATATATGTGTGTGTGTGTGTGTATATATATATGTGTGTGTGTGTATATATATATATTATATATGCAATATATTGTCCCAACTGCTCATGGCACCAACTACCTGGAGCAACTGTGATAGGAAGAGGCAATGTCCGGCAGTCTGAGTGCAGTTTTTCAGTGCTGCATTATTTGCTTTAGGGAGTAGGTGCTAGAGATACAGAAGTGCTGCTGTATGAAGCTGGGTTGTGGCTAGTGCCATTCCCCAAAACTTTGGGTTTGGGAGCGAAGCCTAAATTAGATGTCTGTGAGAGTGTACAACTGTTATCTGATATAGTCATCTAAACATAAGAGGAAGGTGCCCTTTTATCACATGAAATTCAAACACTACACCCCAGCTTTCTCTTTGTTTTTATTCTTGGTCTTTTTAAGGTATAATTAAAATTTTAGTTTGAATTTTTTTCTTGACTGAATTTATTCTCTGGAGCTCTGTGTCTAATCTGAAAACAAGTAACAGGGTGTATATCCCAGATCTGAGTGCTTAGGACCAAACGGGTTTAGAACTTTGGAAATATGCTCATATACAAAATAATCCTTATTAGAGAGAGGACCATATAGCCTCAACACTTTTTTCTTTTCCTTTTTCTTTCTTTTTTTTTTTTTGAGACAGAGTTTCTCTGTATAGTCCTGTCCTGAAACTCACTCTGTAGACCAGGCTGGCCTCAAACTCACAGAGATCCTTCTGTCTCTTCCTCTTAAGTGCTGGGATTAAAGGCGTGAACCACCACATCTAGCCAGTTTTTCTTTATTTTTTTTTAAATTATTATTTATTTTATGTATATGAGTACACTGTAGCTGTCTTCAGATACACCAGAAGAGGGCATCTCATCCCATTACAGATGGTTGTGAGACACTATGTAGTTGCTGGAAATTGAACTCAGGATCTCTGGAAGAGCAGTCAGTGCTCTTACCCGCTGAGCCACCTCTCCAGTCCATTCTTTATTCTTGAGAAATGTATGTATGTCTATGTCTTAGAGTTGCTGATGCTGTGATGAAACACTATAACCAAAAGCAACTTGGGGAGGAAAGGGTTATTTCCCTCACCCTTCCATATATCAGCTCACCATCCAAAGCAGTACGAACAGGCCCTGAACAGGGGCTGAGACAGAGGCCATGGAGGAGTGCTGCTTAATGGCTTGCTCAGCCTGCTTGCTTGCTCTTTCTTTCTTTCTTTCTTTCTTTCTTTTTCTTTCTTTTTAAGATTTATTTATTTATTTTATGTGTATAAGTACACTGTAGCTGTACAGATGGCCATGAGCCATCATGTGACTGCTGGGAACTGAACTCAGGACAGCCCCACTCACTCCAGCCTGCTTGCTCTGGCTATTTCTTCAGACGCACCAGAAGAGGGCGTCAGATCTCATTACAGGTGGTTGTGAGCCACCATACGGTTGCTGGGATCCAAACTCAGGACCTTCGGAAAAGCAGTCAGTACTCTTACCTGCTGAGCCATCTTTCTTACAGAACCCAGGACCACCAGGCCAAGTGTGGCTCCACCCACAATGGGCTGGGCCCTCACATATATATATATCAATACTTAAGAAAATGCCCTACAGGCTTGCCTACGGCCTAAACTTATGGAGGCATTTTCTCAACTGGGGATCCCTCCTCTCCAATGACTTCAGCTTCTGTCAAGTTGACATAAAACTAGTCAGGCACAGGATATAATAATATACAATATACAATAAAAAATGACCATAGTACCCCTGCACCTCCCTACTTGTTTATATTTTATTTATCTTTGTGCACAGGACACCATGGTGGCCATATGAAGCTCTGAGGATAACGTGGGAGCTCTGTCCTACTGTATGGATCTTGGATTAGAACTAGGGTATAGTCAGGCTTGGTGGCAAGGTGCCTTTATTGGACGAGAAACTTAGCTGACCCAAGCTGAAATTTTCCACTTACAGCATGTCAGTTTTCAAAGTTTCAGCTATTGCAGTTACACAGTTTTCATGGCATTTGATATCACACAACCCATCCTAGACTCCCTATCCCTTCCCTCCTGGCTTTGGGCTGCTGCTGGAATATAAGACTTCCCTCCAATCAGAGTGTTAACGCTGACAGAGACTACAGAGATGGTTTAGTTCAAGTGTATCATTTCACACTGATGAAATCAAACTCAGAAAAGGGCTTTGTCCAAAGTCACAAAGCCAACAGTTATGGAACGAAGCCTCTTGATTCTTAGTTTATTGTACCTGTTTCCACAAGAGCCTCTCATCCTTCTTGTGGCTTCATATCTTGCCAGGTTTTGAGATTAAGATAAACCAGAGTTTTCCTGTCCATTTTACAGTCTGTCTTCCTTCCCTTCTGGGGAAGTGCCACCTGCCTACTTTTCTAGAGCTCAGAGATTACCTAAGATACTGTAATTTTCCATGCAGTGTATGAATTCTGTTATAGAAATACAGAGAAGGCCACGGCACAGGACACTGCCTTAGAATCTGGCCTGTGTGAGAGGCTGGGCACGGGAACATGAGCCTACCAGTGACAGATGGGGCAATGCGCTGGCAGAGGAGTTCCAACTGAAAGCAGGGGTAGAATAGCTGAATGAGGGGGCCCAATGGGTACACAACGGAGCCTGAGAGGTACCCTGTCTATAAGCAATAGACTGTAGGCCAGAGGCCTGAAGCATAATTCCAAGAACATGAACTTGTTAGTGCACACCATGAACAAAGTGACTGAACTAGTTCAGAAGATCAAATACTGCAAAGGTGCAACCAAGCTCAAGGCTGCAGCAATAACTCTTCATCTAATCTGCCTAAGAGATGAGACAGCTCTGCATGCACTGGCCTGCTTTAGCTTTGCCTAGACACGGGCCCTTGATTCTCACACAGCTGGAATGTCAGACAGCTGTTCATACTTAGTGGGCAATGGTGATACTCTGTGACTTCAATGAGGATGCTTAGCTGAAGCTCCATTATCTAAACTTTAAGTTGTGTGAGTCTACATTTTTGTGTTTGTGTGTTAAATGACAATTGATATTTAAAGTTTGTCTACTCACCATTACTTCTTTGGGAAAAGGTATGTGCAGTGTCTCCCAGCCTAATTATTTCACCTGTGGACTCAGCTTCATCTTCATCCCAGGTGGGACCCAAAGTATCCGATGAGAAGGAACACCTGAAAAAGGTCTCACTCATTCTGGCCTGGTCTGACTACAGACAGCTATTTCACCAGGGACTTACAGGTTTTCAGGCGGCTTATTCCTAGGTGCACAAAGACTGGGGCATTGGTGTAGCCCAGGAGTTCAGCACTTGCCTACCATGCTTAAAGCCCTTAGTTTATCCCAGCACAGAAAGGGGATGGAGTGGGAGATGAAAGGAAGATTTCCTTTGGCCCTTTTTTCTGTTTGGTTTTGACTGCTATATGCAAGGTAGAAACAGCTTCATATATCAAGGATTAAAAAACCAGCAAACCTGGGAGCTGGAGAGATGGCTCAGAAATGAGCACTGTCTGCTCTTCCAGAGGTCCTAAGTTCAATTCCCAGCAACCACATTGTGGCTCATAACCATCTATAATAAGATCTGGTACCCTCTACTGGCCTGAAGACTTACATGCAGGCAAAACACTATATAATAAATAAATCTTTTTTAATAAATGCATGCATGCATACATACATACATACATACAGCAAACTCCGGTGAGTCTAAGCTGGGGATAGAGTTGGTGGAGTACCAGTATTCATCTATCCTTTCTTCCTTCTTTCCTTCCTCCCTTCCTTCCTTCAGGGTTTCTCTGTGTAGCCCTCCCTGTCCTGGAACTCACTCTGTTGACCAGGCTGGCTCCAAACTCAAGAAATCCACCTGCCTCTGCCTCCTGAGTACTGGGATTAAAGATATGCCTTTGATCTGCGAGTCCTAGGCTAGCCAAAGCTACATAGTGAGACCCTGCTTCAAAAATTAAACAAAAAGATAGATAGATAGATAGATAGATAGATAGATAGACAGACAGACAGACAGACAGGTACTAAAAAGAATTAAGTGTTGGTGTGTTACCACATGTCTTTAATCCCAACAGTTGGAAGGCAGAGGCAGGGGAATCAGGAATTCAAGGCAGCCAGGGTACTTAGAACCATCTCAACAAAAGTCTAGAATGAAAAAGGTAGTGAAAGTGGAGATGGGAAAGACAGGAAATTCACGGGCTCAGAGGTAGAATGTCGGCCTAGCATGAGACTCTTGTGTTTGATCCAACACCACCAAAAAGAAAAGGGAAAAAAAAAAGAACAGAGCAACAGCACAGAAGACTAAACTGTTCCTAGAAGCTAATAGTGTTTACCTCTGAACACTAGATCTCATCTCTTTAAATATCTTTAAAAACATTTCTAGGCCATGCAGCAGTGGCACACGCCTTTAGTCCCAGCACTTGACAGGCAGAGGCAGGGTTATCTCTGAGTTCAAGGCCAGCCTGGTCTACAGTGTGAGTTACAGGACAGCAAAGACTAGGAACCCATCCCCCAAGTGCCCCTAAAAAAGCATTTCTGTAAATTTTGTGCCCAGCTGAGTCATACTCAGCTACACAGTGAGTTCAAGGCCAGTCCAGACTACATAAGACCTGTCTCAAAAAGAAAAATTGATCAAGGGAAAATTAAAAATTAATAGGTAGTTAAAATTCAGAATTAGCATTAAATTACTAAATATAGTTCAATGTCCTTAAAAGTCCCTCAGAAAGGTGTATAGCTTTTGGAGGGACCATTGAGACTATGCTGGGCTGAATCTCACATAGTGGAAAGCATAACTTGTCTGATGAGACTTGTAGGCATTGCACACTACCTCATGAAAGGTTTTCTCCATGGTGACCTGGACTCCTCAGTGCGTACTAGCTCTTCCACAGCTTCTCCATGAGAGCCTTTAGAATACTGCTCAGTTTCACCTTTTGGAAAGACAAAAATGAAGCCTAAATTGAAAAGTTGTCTGTCTTGAGCCAAAGGGAATGCTAAAGAAGCAAGCCAATGAGCACCTCCAGTGAGTCCCCTGGAGAACAAGAGACAAGCTCTCCCAGCAAGGCCGGTAGACGATCACAGCAATGCTTCCTTATTTCTTTGTGTTTGCACATGTGGGGGTGGGGGGAGATACTGATACAGGAGCATGAGTGTCACAACCCAAGCGTGGAGGTCAGAGGACAACTTTGGAGTTGTTTCTCTCCTCCTCTGTGGGTTCTGGGAATGGAATTCAGGTTGTTAAGTTTATGAGGCAAATGCTTTTACCCACCAAGGCTCTCCCAGCCCTATCCAGCCCACTGCTAAAGGCTCTCCCAGCCCTATCCAGCCCACTGCTAAAGGCTCTCCCAGCCCTATCCAGCCCACTGCTAAAGGCTCTTCCAGCCCTATCCAGCCCACCGCTAAATCTAGGCTCACTTACATGTTCACTGCTTCATCTGTAAGGGATAGCGGAGGCTAATAAAGGAGGTCAGCACAAAAGCATGACTGTGCCAACACACCTCAGGTTCCAAGATAGTCATGCCTTAGGCTGGAAGACCACATCATGGCTTAGATAAAAATCTCCATGTCTTACTATCCACTTTCACCAATGTCAGGATGGACCCAGGAGACAGGAGGCCTCTGGTGACCAGATTTCCCCTGTATTCTGCATGTTCCTGTGGAAGCATTCACCCCACTTCTGTCTGCCTGCACATTCCCAGACGTGCATTTCAGGACCATCTGTTGTGCACTTGCTCTCCCCTAACTATTCCCACTTAACCTTGTTCACAACCTTCAGAAAAGAATACAGGCTGAGAGCTGGGTATAATGGGGCACACCTGTCTGTCATCATGGGCAGACTGAGGAAGGACTATCAGGAGCTGAAGGCCAACATTGGTTATTCAAGGCCCTGTCCCAAAGAACAAAATCTTAGAGACCATCGGCAATACAGCAAGAAGTAGAACCAAGTACTGAGCCCGAGTCTCTGCCTTCAAAGCCTCATTCTTCAGTGATAAACAATAATGCTAGGTCCCAGGTGGAAGCTACAGTACACAGGTCATGTGGTTAATGACATTGGGTTCCTACTGTTGTTAACTGGAACTCAGAAGAATATGATCAGCTCCAGGAAACTATAACAAATACACATACTTTGGACCTGTGTAAGTGAAACTCAAACCTTAGAGAACATTGTCTAACTTAGGTGTTGTCACAGAGAGGGGCTCAACTGCACAACTCAACTCACTACAGACCTCCCCTTGGAATTCCCGTTTCTATTATTATGCACTCACATGAAAAAATCCCAGTTCTGACCTGCTCCCTCCATCCCTGCAGTGAACTGAATAAGAAAAGCCCCAGAGGCTCATACATGCTTAGTTGCCAGGGAGCGGTGCTATTTGAAAGGATTAGAAGGATAAAGAGCTGTGGCCTTGTTGGAGAAAGTGTGTCACTGGAGGTGGGCTTTGAGGTTTCAAAAGTCCACACCAAGCCTAGAGTCTCTCTTTCTCTGCTTGCGAGTGAGGATGTAGCTCTCAGCTACTTCTCCAGCACCACTCTTGCCTGCTGCCATGATAATAGAATAAGCTTCTGAAACTCTAAAGCAAGCCCCTCGTTAGTTAAATGCTTTCTTTATAAGACTTGATGTGGTCAGGGTGTCTCTGTGGTCACAGCAACAGAACAGTGATTAAGACAGTCCTCACGGCCCTCGTCAGCTCCGTTCCCAGCATCCCTACTCCCTGCGATCAAGCAGTAAGTTGTAAAAGTGCTTCCAACATCTGCCTCAAACTCAGAAATTGCCCTGCTGCTGCCTCCTGAGTGACAGGACTAAAGGTGGGTACCACTATGCCTGGCTGCTCTTACCATTTAAATTAATCTCAATCTCTTAGAGTTTCTGCCTCTTAACCTTGTTACTTTTTAAAAAGACAAA
>NW_022196911.1:102978236-102978563 GCF_008632895.1 Mastomys coucha | reverse complement strand
AAAAAAAAAAAGGCCACAGTGGGTCAAGGTTCCTCCTGCCAACCTGAGTTTGGTCCCTGGTCCCTGAGACCCACGTGGTGGGAGGAGAGAACCCATTCTGCATACACACTGTAGTAAAGATGCCCAGATACATATATATGCACCTGTACTCGCAAGATAAGTAAGAAAGAATGCAATGAAAACTATTTTAAAAGATACACCACACTCAAATACCTCCTGCTGGCCCCGAGTCAGTGAGTTCCACCTGCCATTCATTTTCAGCATTCTTCCCAACTCCTTTTATGTTTTGTTTGTTTGTTTTGTTTGGTTGGTTTTTGGGGGGGGGGG
>NW_022196911.1:102974989-102977903 GCF_008632895.1 Mastomys coucha | reverse complement strand
TTTTATGTTTTATTATACAAATTTAGAGCTACCTCCCCGATTAAGTACAGGATTCTTTTAAACAAAAAACAAGGCATGCAGCTCTCAACTTCTCAAAGTACATGGAGTATCATTTAGCAGGAATCGCTCAAAATCCCTGAAATAGCCATTTCCAGCATGCTACCTCTTTCCAGGCTCCTGTACAGCTTTTACATCTTTTTAGCCAGTGATATGGAGAGTAGGCACTCTAACCAGAGACTGGAAGACTGCCTCCAAGTGCCACAGCCTGAGCTCAGGTCACACAGGGACAGCAGCAGAGTATGGCAGGATGAATGGACCCAGGCATTTTGTTTTAACCTGTATTAGAATTCATGTTTATTACTATTTCTCTTAAAACTTTCTATTTAATTCTGTACTCCAAGAGCGGGTTGTGTATTATTCTATCCATTGCCAATCAACAGAATAGTTTTCTCTTAAATTGTTAAGCTATAGCTTCTTGTGGGATGTGGTGATAAATGCCTATAATCCCAGCACTACAGAGGCAGAGGCAGTTGGATCTCTGAGGCCAGCCTGGTCCCAGAGTGAGTTCTAGGAGAGCCAGGGTTACACAGAGACACCCTGTCCCAATTTAAAAAACAAACAAACAAAAGTCAAGGTCACCCTCAGGTACACAGTGACCCCAAGATTAGCCTGCATTACATAAACCCTGTTTATCCAGCTCTCACACACGCAAAAATATAGCTTCCTTTTCCATAATTACAAACAACAATGCAGATAACTTAGATGTCTTTAGGATTACTTCCTGAGGGTAAGTTCCTAGATACAGAATTTATCAAAGGTGAAAAAATGAATTTGAGTATGGCAGTAAATTTCTTCATTAAAGAAATTTAACATAAGGAGTCTGAATTGGGTTACTCAAAGAGTAATATTAAAAATATTCAGGCTCTCACAATTGCAATTTAGGTCAGAACCAATGATGTACCAGGTCTCCCTGCTGGTGCCTCAGGAACACCCACACTTACCATGCATGATGGCAGTTCTGACAGGAAATCCTGGAACAAGAGATTTCATGTAATAATAGGGCAATAAATAATTCAGCTAGAAACCTAACTTTGTTATTGATCAGTGGTAATTTAAGAGCCACATCGAAGTTAGCAGAGAATATAATGGGAGTCTAGGATAGAGTTTCTAACCACAGAGAAAAGAAAGAACTATAACTTTCTCCTTCCATGTACCAGCTGTTTCTTATTAGAGATTCCAAGCTGGCTGTCCATATTTAAACTTACTTTTGTTGTGAGACGATTCACTGACGTGTTCTGTCAGATAATCCAGCAATCCGTCAAATATTTCCAGGAGATTCTTGATAGATTCTTTATTCCCTTTCACTATGTTCTCTCCTGAGCACAGAAGACACAGACTTTAAGACATTTAACGAAGAGACCAGAAAGCTTCATAAACCTTGACATGAATATATATGAGGGCTGTTTGGGAACACAGGTGTAAGCTAATTTAGGAAAAGCAATGGTAAACTATCAAAAACATCTAGTTCCTGTTGTCTGCCTGTGTCTGAAGAAACACGGGGTAGGGGAGCCTGCATGTGGTATTTAATCATGCACTGGAGTGAGTCTTTTCCTAGCAGCTGAGTAAATGTCCCCAAGGAACATCCTCTGAGAGATACCCACCAAAACAGGAAAGAGCAGGAACTTTACAGTAGCTAGTCAAGGAGTGGGAGGAGGAGGGCTAAGGCCCCTGCTTTTCAAGGCTGGCTGGGAAAAGTTACAGCAAGACAAAATGGACAACTTGTCAGCCGCTTTCATCAGGAACCTCCACTCACGGCTATTTACTGGGTAAAGGTCGAACCATGTTATTCCTTTCTTGAGACAGGATCCCAAGTATCCCAAACTGGTCACAAACTTTCTACGCAGTAAGGGATGACCGTCAATCCCTCCTCCTCCTGCCTCCACCTCCCAAATCTGGAATTACTGCCATGTATCAGCATGCCTGGTTTAAGATGGCACTGGAGAGCAAAGGCCTGCTCCCCCGCATGCTAAGCAGTCTCCCAGTGATTTATACCTCTAGCTCTCAGAAGTTAGTCTTTGGAAAGGCTCTAGCACAACACCTGGCCATAAAAGACCACAGATAAACGTTAAGTTGGAATGCTGAATAGAAGTGGGCTGGTGAAACAGGTAAGCCTGATTTGTTTAAAATCATCTAAAATGGACTCTAATCAATATCAAGTCTGGATGGAACTCATTTTCCTGGACTGTCCATCCTTTGGAAAATTATGTCTATCATTCAAAAAAAAAAAAAAAAAAAAAAAAAAAAAAAAAAGCAAACTTGAAATCTAGTTTTTGGAATCCAGCCCATTTATTTTAACCATGACATAAAACAAACCAAATCCAGAACTCTGATGTTTTCCACTGCTGCTAGTAAAAACAGACAGAGTTTGACAGGCTTTTTAATTTTTAAAATAACACACCAAAACCATGTTTTCAAGTGCTGTGTTCTTCTGGCTTAAAATATGTAATTGTGTCCCAAGGGCATACCCAGACTTCTCGGTTTCCAGGATGGGGAGCGTAAGATGCCAACCCAGCAGCTGGATCGTCAGCAGAGTGCAGAGCTTTGTGGTGGGAGCAAGGGCTTTAGAAGAGCTCTAAGTGGTTAAAAGCTGCTCTGCGGTCAGCCTGAAGAGGTAAGCAGACCTTCAACTTCTCACTGCTGTGCTACCAGGGCGGCTCTATACTAAAAACCTTTACAAATAGGTGTTTTTATAACCTTGCTCCAGCATGTTTAGAGAGCACAAACACCAAGCTATTCACAGAAACCTGGACCTACAATCCCCACACTAAAGGGACTGCGACAGGAGCACTGCTAGGAGTCTGAGGCCAGCCTGGGCTACTGCCATAGGAGGACTGCTAGGAGTCTGAGGCCAGCC
>NW_022196911.1:102961217-102974961 GCF_008632895.1 Mastomys coucha | reverse complement strand
GGAGGACTGCTAGGAGTCTGAGGCCAGCCTGGGCTACTGCCATAGGAGGACTGCTAGGAGTCTGAGGCTAGCCTGGGCTCATTAGTCAGACCAGGCTACAATTTGAGAATCTGACTTTTAAAAGAAAAAGAAAAAGAAGCTGGATGCAGTGACACACAGGTTTAATCTCAGCAATAGGGAGGCAACTGGATCTCTGTGAGTTCTAGGTCAACTAAGACAACACAGTGATACACTGTCTGAAGACAAACAAGCCAGCAACTGTCCTTGCTCAGACCATACAGTAGTTCTACTACAAGAACAAGGAGCCTCCCAATTGACCCACTCCTCCCAATTGGTCAACACCATTTCCTCATGTAGAACTGAATTAGAATGCCACAATGCGGGCTCTTGCCTGTTTATTAAGAGATATAACCTATCTTAACATTCTACTCCTTGGGCACAGTGGTGTACTTCTTCGATCCCAGCACTCAGGAGCCAGAGGCAGGTGGATCCCTGTAAATTTGAGGCCAGCTTGGTCTACACAGTGAGTTCCAGGACAGTCAGGGCTATATAAAAAACCCTGTCTCAAAAAAATAAAACAAAAGAACAGAAAAAACACCTGCCTCTTGTAATGAAGAAATCAACATTATAAGCCTGCTTTGTGATTAAATTATACTCTGGCATTTCTAAGATTCCCATTGTTCATTAGCTTGAACTCATTTATTAGAATTCTTAATTCGAATACATGTATTATGTTTTGTTTTGAATGCAGTATATTATATCCAGTCTTATTCTGGGAAAAGTCTAAGAAATTGTCTCTGTGTCTGAGTGTGGGGTTAAGAGACTGAACCAGGCCTCCTATACGCTAGGCAAGCATATAAGAAAGCAATTAAATTAGGTCCCCAGCTGGGTTAAATAGCTACCATAGTTCAGTTTCAAAGACCTGGGGCTGGAGAAACCTCCCCCATACCACAGTTCAGTTTCAAAGACCTGGGGCTGGCTCAGTGGCTAAACTCACTTGACTACTCTTCAGAGGACCTGCGTTCAATCCCAACACCCTTATGGGAGCTCAAACTGTCTGTGACTGCAGTTCCAATGGGGACCTGGCACCCTCTACCTGCTGGCAAAATGCCTAGACATATAAACTAAATCTCAAAAAAAAAAAAAAATTTTTTTTAAGTTTTAAAATTGCTCAAGGACAATTCTTGTCTCACTCAGAATCCATGAAGGTCTCATTTGATGTCATCAGAGTAACATGTTTCCTATATATTCTTCTAGAAAGTCTTTCTGAATGCAGTCAAGAACATACAGTCTCTCTCCACATCTGCTCTAACACACTGGAGCATGTGCCATGATCTATCACAACAAAGACTAGTTTTCCTAATGTAGTATACACTGAAGATTATCTTCTGTAATGTGAAAATTGTATATTAAGAATATCCTCGGAGCTGGAGAGATGGCTCAGAGGTTAAGAGCACTGACTGCTCTCCCAGAGGTCCTGAGTTCAATTCCCAGCAACTACATGGTGGCTCACAACCATCTGTAATGGGATCTAATGCCCTCTTCTGGTATATCAGAAAACAGCTACATTGTACTCATATACATAAAATAAATAAATTCTTAAAAAAAAGAATATCCTCAGGCTGGAGAGGTGGCTCTGTGGTTAGCCTTAAAGCTGCTCTTCCAGAGTACCCAGGTTCAATTCTCCACACGCACATGGCAGCTCATAATCCAGTTCCACATGATTTGATGTCCTCCCACATACATACATGCAGGCAAAACACCAATGCACATTAATAAATACACTGTCATTTAATCAGCCCCTAATTGTGGACACTTAGGTGTCTCTTTAACTACAATATTCATTTAGCATTATGTTTTAAAAGAAGCATGTTGGCACATACCTTTTTGAGGGGGTTGGGAGGCAGATTTTTTTGAGACAGGTTTTCTCTATGTAGCACTCAGGCAGGTGATCTGAGTTCTAGGCCAGCCTGGTCTACAGAGGGAGTTTCAGGACAGCCAGAGATAGACAGAGAAACCATGTCTCAAGAAAACAAATAAGGGCTGAAGAGGTGGCTCAGCAGTTAAGAATACTGACTGCTCTTCCGAAGGTCCTGAGTTCAAATCCCAGCAACCACCACATGGTGGCTCACAACCACCCATAATGAGATCTGACGCCCTCTACTGGTGTGTCTGAAGAAAGCTACAGTGTACTTACATAGAATAATAAACAAATCTTAAAAAAAAAAAAAAGAAAAGAAAAAAGAAAAAGAAAACAAATAAAAACCAAGAAATACGTACAACACATTTCTGACTCCATGTTCAGTTTTCCAGGACCCTCATGGTAGCCTAACCAGACATTGATTGTTGTAGCTCAGTCTTAGAGTTTCCTGTTTGGACTTGGTTAAACAGCACCTAAGAGTCTAACATTTAATAAAATGTCATTACCTGATGGGTAGCTCTGTACTAACCTGTTATGTGAGACAGGCTGACCTGAA
This sequence comes from Mastomys coucha, assembly GCF_008632895.1. Classification (NCBI taxonomy): domain Eukaryota; kingdom Metazoa; phylum Chordata; class Mammalia; order Rodentia; family Muridae; genus Mastomys; species Mastomys coucha. Next base: position 102,972,484 of record NW_022196911.1, on the reverse strand, counting down.
GGTAATCCAAAGCCAGTGAATCAATTACCGCTTGTACATTATGGGCCTCATCTTCTTGACTCCTGGGAATGGCTATGAGGTCTGCGGGGTGGGAGGCAAAGTCACACTGTTTTAGATCTTTGAGGGGCCAAGTTTTAAAATATAAATACATATATTTATATTTGTCATAAACAGCCTATGACTAAGCTTCTGAGTAAACTCTACTGCTATAAAAGCAACTCAAACAAACAAACAAAAAACCAAAACAAAACAACTTAAGGAGCCTAAATACTATGCACTACAGTCTGTATTGATTATTGACTGGAACTTGTTTTTTAACACTTTGTATGTATGGTGAGATACTTTTCATGTAATGCATGAGTATATTTTATGGAAGCACCATGTGAAGAATAAAGAGACCCCTATATTCAAGGCAATAAGACGATCTAATAATGAAAACATGTGCTGTGCATCAAGCTGTGCATGATGACACATGTCTATAATCTCAGCACTGGAGGGGCTATGGTAGTATTATGAGTTTGTGACTACACTTGTCTATAAATCTAGACCTGTCTCAAAAACATAACAAAACAATCAAAAAGATACTTAACTCCCTAACTATGAGCTGCTTTCCTTGGCAAAATAAAGCAAAAAATTAAATCCCAAATCAGCTAGACATGGTGACACATGCCTTTAATTCCAGCACTCATTCAGAAGGCAAAGTACAGCCTGGTCCACACAGCAAGTGCTAGGCCCACCGAGGCTACACAGTAATACTGTCTCAAGAATCAAGTGCACTAAACCACAGTAGGTGCTCAAATAGGCCTCTCATAAGCCATTGCAAGCATCTTCAGGGAATAGCTGGCATAAAAGCTAAAGCACACGTGAGAGAGTGTGGAAAGATCTCAGCAGCAAGCCAAGTGTCTCTCTGGTATGGAAGGTGGGCCCTAGAGCTGGGTATAGTGGTGCATGCCTTTGATCCTAATGCAGAGAGACGCAGAGGCAGGTGGATCTCTGAGTTCAAGTAAAGCCTGGTCTACAGAGTGAGTTCCAGACAGCTAAGGATACACAGTGAGAAAGACCCTGTCTTGAAACAGTAACCGGAAAAAAAAAAAAGTGAACCCTGGACAGTTGAAACTAATTATCAAGCTTCCACAACACCAAGCCACACCCTTATTCTAGACGTAGAAAAAGGTAGAGGACACAGATTCAAGTTAATAGTGGGGAGAGAAGGAGGGCACTCATTTTATAGTTATCTGTTGGCTTTATCTGTTAGAGCCAAAGGAAAGAACAGTGTGGAATCTAAGGACAAGGGCTACAAGGATAAGGGATAAGTCTGTGATATTTAACGGCGGACACATATAAACGATCTGGCACCTAAGAGAAAATGAGTAATCACAGTAAGTCACATTTATTGGCTGTTTTTATTTACTCGATCTGTAGACCAGGCTGGCCCCCATCTCTGTGGAGAGATCTGCCTCCCCAGTGCTGGGATTAAAGGCACGCACTACTACAGCATGAATTAGCTGTCTTCTCTCAGTAACTTAGGTTAACCAAATACAAACAGCATTTTTTTTTCTTCTTTTGGAAACAAGGTCTATGTAACTCTAGAATTCACTAATGTAGACCGGCCTGGCCAACACACTTCACTGTCATGTTAATTATAATCAGTAGCTAAGTAAGATCCAATAAATTTCCAAGGCCCACTCAAATTTAGAATCTTGAAGGTAGTTACAGAAATAATGTCTGTAAAGGCATGAATGAACTGTATAAGACTGAATCAAATGGGGATTAACTCAAATAGATGCCAAACTATTTAGTCCTGGCTATTATTATGGGTGAGGTCCACAATGTGCATTAAAGCAACTTGCGCCACTATTTGGATAGAAATTAGATGTTGAAAGGGAAGCAAGCTGGGCAGTGGTGGCGCACGCCTTTAATCCCAGCACTTGGGAGGCAGGGGCAGGTGGATTTCTGAGTTCTAGGCCAGCCTGGTCTACAGAGTGAGTTCCAGGACAGCCAGGGCTACACAGAGAAACACTGTCTCAGGAAAAAAGAAATAATAAAAATAAAAGAAAGGGAAACAAAATTCTATGTCAAAGGAACCTGTGCCCTAAGACTTCTTCTCACTTTTCAGTACCCTTACCTGGTACCTTTTCTCCCAAAATCGACTGATAAAGGGCAACAAAAACATGAGCACAACAGTCCTGAAGCTTGTGTATCCTCAGGTGTAGGTGACATTTAAAAAGAAGGTGATTGGCAATTGTTACCCATTCTGTTGGGGAAGAAGCAGGGGAAATCAGTCTTCAATAGCAATAGAGAAAGCCATATATATGTACATTTAAAAATCACTGCTGCACATGAATATACATTGAAAACCATAGAAGACAAAGACTTTGTTATGAAATTTCGAAGACTCAACCAGGCAAGTTTTCAAAAGATGTATTTGATTTTTTGGGATGATTTCCGGTGCTAGCTAGTTCCTTTGCAGTCAAAACTGCTGTGCCAACCTAACTCTTATCCTTGCAACCTAAAATCCTATTTATCAGTATTTTTATACTCACATGGGTGTTTTTAGTTACAATAAATTTATAGGTAACCACGAATGTCATAAGACAGCTGTAAATGATGATCTAAAAGTTGCTAGAAACTAATGAGGGGGTTCAGAATTCCCAATAGTTTTAGATATGTTTTTACCCAATTATCTTGTGTAAGTTAAGATCTCTCTGGTGCCTAAATAATGGCTTAATTTAGGCTGTTAAGAACTTGAAAAATGACAACACTGACACTAATGCATTTGTTAGTTTTCCTTTTTATTATATTTGATGTATACGAAGGTAAAAATGAAAGAAAAAACCCATACTGCTAAGCTCTAAATTAGCACATTAATAACACGAATCAAGCTCCCCTTTGTTTCCCAAAAACAGCCCTTGCCCTCCCCTAGATAGTGCAGACTAAGGCTAAGGATTTTAGCAATAATTCCAAAAGCTAGGAACATCTCTATCCTGAAGTGACTGGGTATTAGAAAGCACTTTAGAATTGGCCACATTTCCAGTATGGACAGACGTTCTGGAGACAATAGTCTGAATGTGTCATGCCCATTATGCCCTCCTCCCGATGCCCATTTCGCACAGCTGACCAAGCCATGACAACCATTTTGTATGCTGTCTTGAAAAGGAGAGGAAAGCGTCCTAGACAACCGCATCAATTGGCTTTTGAAAGGCAGTACTAGACAAAGCCAGTTACTCTAGGGGGCATCAAAAGAACTTATGAGTGCTATGCCTCAAAGGGGGTGGGAGGAATCAATATATAGGTTCCACCTTAGTCCAAACAAAGCAAGGGGAAGGAGAGACAGTCTGTGGCTGGATACCCCCACAGAAATTCGGATCCATGAAAGATCCTGACTGCTCGGTAAAGACAGGATGCGGGTGTCCCGGCCTCGTCAGCGAGCTCCTGTCTCATCCCAATTCTCAGTTTCTCGCCTGGAAACCTGAGACCCTAAATTCAGAGTCCCCCTGCGACTGCAACTAGTGCGCTACAGTCACGAGCCTCTCCAGCAGCGCCGACGCGGTTCGGATTCAGCCCGAGGCTTGCGGAATGCTGCCGTGCAAAAAGACTTAGGGCTCCAGGCCGAGACTCACCAGCCTCGGAGCTGGCCATACTGCCATGAGAGGTCGCGGCCGGACTCCAAGACGAGACCGCGGGCGACGGTGTCCTGGAAGGGTCGAACTCGGTAGAGCCGAAGGGAGTCGGAGGGGGTGGAAACCGGAGAGTGGGGAAGGAGGGGTGGAAGAGGGAGGGACGTTAAAACGGCTTCTCGCCGCTGATTGGTCATCAGAGAAGCACTTCCTTTCGCAGCACGCGCTTCGGCGGCAGTTTGCGGGGCCCAGATACCATTCCCCGTGGACAAGATCCCGCTTAAGGGTTCTCAGATCGGCGGGCAGGGCAGCCAGATCACCCAGAAGCCCGGCCGATCTCCCGGGGGGCGTGGGAGCCGCGCTTCCGGTGAGTTTGTGGTTTTGTATTCCTCCGCCGAGGCCGAGCGAGGAAGTAGTGCGACCCGCCCGGCCCCGGGGTACAATCACGTGACGCCGCCAAGCTCCGCCTCCCCAGTCTTCTTTGGTAATGGGCGTGGGGGAGTCGTGGAGACGTAAACATCTCTTAAGTAGAGTCAGAGGAAGGGCTGCTGCTGGCCATTTTAAAAGACCGGCTGGCCGCGGGGAAGCGGCTTGTTTGAAGGGTAGCAAGACGGGAAGGTGGTGGGGCCAAAAGGGTGTGGGACGAGGCATTCTCGTGGTGTCACCCGGTCGGGAAGCAAGTAATAAACGGGCGCCTGGGTGGGAGCGCCCGCCCGCCCGCTCGCCGGGGGAGGGGCGGGAACATGGCGGATTCCCGAACGCCAGCGGGCGTTGAGGGCCTCTGAGCCGGGAGGCGGGGCGATGAGGTCATAGAGCGGCTCCCAGCATGCTTCGCGGCGAAGAGGCGGTCCAGTCTATAAAAGCGGCTGCCGGGACGCCGCCGGCACCTCATTCATTTCCATCGGCCCTTCCCTTCGCAGCTCAGGCCTTCGACACCGCTGTCCCTCCGCTGGTGACGCCCCCGCAAAGGCTTCGCCGTCGCCGAGGCCTCCTCTCAGCGACTCGTCGCAACCGGGTTCCCTTTCCGCTGGGTTCCGCCCGCACACCGCCACCATTGACGCCATGTCGAGTTATTCTAGTGACCGAGACCGCGGTCGGGATCGAGGGTGAGTGTGACAAGGGACCTGTCAGGGCGGGTGGGGGATGGGAGAGCGGCGCGGTCGAGGCTCAGCTTTCCAACCGACCCCTGAGATTTTTTTTTTTTAATTTCTGGGAAGAGAGGCCGCTTTTTTTCCCCCCACACATCCGGTTTAGAGAAAAAAAAGTCAAAGGCGACGCTTCTGATAACTAGGTTAAAGCTCGGTTTTTGTTTTGAAAGACCGGGCGATGTCGCGGCTGGTGTGGAGGAGTGCTTGAGGTCGGCGAGCGCCGCGCCTTCGAGGCGGCTCCGGGCATTGTTTGCGCAACCTTTCGTTGGGTGTTTTAGGGGCCCCTGGTCTCCCCCGGGAAGAGAAGGGGCGCTCTCAAGGCTCTCCGTGCCCGGTAGGGTGGCCTACGCCGGCGGATTCAGCCATGTGGCTGAACCGCAGCCACAAAATGCCGGCCTCGGACATGGCGGCGGCGCCTTTGTTACCCCGCCCGGCGGAGGAGCTCAAAATGGCAGCGTCGAGAAAATGTGGCGCAGAGAGAAATGCGAGACAAAGAAGGAAGCGCCGCCCCAGCGGGAACGCCGCCCGGGCCGGGACTCCTCCCCCGGTTGCCATCGACTCCTCCTCTTTTTCTTTCTCGCGTTACATAATTTTGTTACCTTGATTTGCAGCCGCTCGCGGCCTTTCCCTAAAGGCGGCTCGCTGGCGCCCGTGCCCCTTTTACGCTGCCCCGCGGTGCTATCTTCGTTCAGCCGCTCCGTCCCGTTATTTCTTTAAAATTGGGTCCCTTGATGAAAACGGTGGCAAAAACAACCTTGTTAAGCTCCTCCTTTCTTGCCCAGCTCCTGAATACTTAATTCCTAAGCTCTGTAGGGAGAGATGATGGGAGGCCCTAACTGTTGTCCTTGTAATCTGAACTTGAGTCGTTTGGGCGGTTTGTGACCCGATAAATCCACGATGTGTTATTTGGCCTCAGTAGAGTGTGCTTGGGACTTCAGAAAAGAAATGCTGGCTAGTTGTAGTGGCTGTCTTTAGGATGACAGTTGGGAAGGAGTCCAGAAGCACACTTTGGCTCAGATCAAAAGGCAGTAAATGAAATGTGAGGACAAACCTGTTCATGTAGAACTCTTTCACAATGTGTCTAATCTTTTTTTTTCTTTTTGTAGGTTTGGTGCACCTCGATTTGGAGGGAGTAGAACAGGACCCCTCTCTGGAAAGAAGTTTGGAAATCCTGGGGAGAAACTAGTTAAAAAGAAGTGGAATCTTGATGAGCTGCCCAAATTTGAGAAGAATTTTTATCAGGAACACCCTGATTTGGCAAGGCGCACTGCAGTGAGTACTTAGATGTGGCTTCTTCATACTGTAACTCAGTAACTGCTTCTAGTCAATTAGATGGAAACTTAAACAGGTTCCATGCAAATGATTTGGAGAGGTACTTGTAGTACACTTGGAGTTGAAATTTTCTTGTGTAATGGTGCCGTACTTTAGTCCCATTACTGGGGAAACAGGCTAGTCAGCCTATGTGAGTGTTTTGTTTTTTAATATATAATAAAGTAATTTTTCTGCTAAGTATAGAGTTTATGGGTCCAGATTTTTAGAAATGAGTATGTTTAAGAATTTGAGTATGTTTAAGTATGTTATTGGGCTATAGGGAACTTGTCGTATAGCTCGCAGAGATCTGAGACTGAGGTCATTTGTTTTTCAGCAAGAGGTAGATACGTACAGAAGAAGCAAGGAAATTACAGTTAGAGGTCACAACTGTCCAAAACCTGTTCTGAATTTTTATGAAGCAAACTTTCCTGGTAAGGACTAATTTTCATCTTTACCCCTTTCATTTTTTTTCCCCTCCTCTTTGCCTGTAAATTTGTTAAAATGGTATTGTTTGTTGGTTGTAGCGAATGTAATGGATGTGATTGCAAGGCAGAACTTCACTGAGCCCACTGCTATTCAAGCTCAGGGCTGGCCAGTTGCTCTCAGTGGATTGGATATGGTTGGAGTAGCTCAGACTGGATCTGGGAAAACATTATCTGTAAGTTAGGAAAACTTTAAATAAATTGTGGGAGAGGTGACCCGTAGATACTTTTAAGCTGTTTTAATCCAATTTCTATTGTTTTTACTTTTCATTAGTATTTGCTGCCTGCCATTGTACACATAAACCACCAGCCATTCCTAGAGAGAGGTGATGGACCTATTGTAAGTATTATTCTAAGTTTCCCATCCTATTTGCAAGAACTCCTTTGACTGTTTTATATAGGGAAAATGGGGCTACCAGTGTAAACTAGCCATTTAAAATTAGGATCCAAAGAGAGTAAGTTGGATCAGCCAACAATAGATACTTGTTATGAGCTTGATGAACTCCTACAAGGAGAGACCAACTTCCCAAAGTTGCCCTCTGGTTTCTACATGAGCTTCCACACACAAAAAGTAAATGTAAAATGTTTACTCAAATTGGTGTTTGTTTATCCTGAGCATAGTACCTGGGAGGTAGAAACTGGAGAATCCAGGGGTTGGAGGCCAGTTTCAATGGCAGGAGACCCTGTCTCAAAAAAAAAAAAAAAAAGGCTTGTGACCATCTAAATTCCTATTCACACACACAGAGGCATAGATAGCATCTTAGTAAATGGGTTGATACTGAACACTTTTTTTTTTTTTTCAAACTCAGTGCTTGGTGCTGGCACCAACTAGAGAACTGGCACAGCAGGTGCAGCAGGTTGCTGCTGAATATTGCAGAGCTTGTCGCTTGAAGTCTACTTGCATCTATGGTGGTGCTCCCAAAGGACCACAGATTCGTGATTTGGAAAGAGGTATGTAACCATAAAGGGTGCTCTTTGTCACTGACAGAGATGAGAGGTTTCTATATTATAGTTACATCTATTCCTCTTTGCTCCTTTAATTAAAGGTGTGGAAATCTGTATTGCAACACCTGGAAGACTGATTGACTTTTTAGAGTGTGGGAAAACCAATCTGAGAAGAACAACTTACCTTGTCCTTGATGAAGCTGATAGGATGCTTGATATGGGATTTGAACCCCAAATAAGGAAAATTGTGGATCAAATAAGAGTAAGTATCCTTAAGTTACTGTAAAAATCAGTTCTAGGATTGCTCTTTGGGTTGAAGTCTAATTTATTTCCCTAAATCTTCAGCCTGATAGGCAAACACTAATGTGGAGTGCAACTTGGCCAAAAGAAGTAAGACAGCTTGCTGAAGATTTCCTGAAAGACTATATTCATATCAATATTGGTGCACTGGAACTGAGTGCAAACCATAACATTCTTCAGATTGTGGATGTATGTCATGATGTTGAAAAGGATGAAAAGTAAGTTTAAAAGTTTTAACAAATCTGAGACAATCTTGTTTATACAAGAGTAATCAGTTTTGAAAATTGTCTCAAAATTAAGGTAGTGTGCTATATGTTCTTTTTAAAATTTGTGCTTTTAAAATGTGCTTGCCTTGCATGAGGAAAAAACTACGAATTTTTCAACCTGCATGCACAAAATGGTACACTAATCTATGAAAATCTATTTGGGTGTTGTGGTGGCTTAGTGCTTTTGTCATTTTGGCTTATGTTGATAGTGGTTAGTTAATTAGTTCACTAAGCACAAAAACAGGGTTTATGATTTGGTTTATTTTTTTTTTCCCTTTTAAAAATGGTTTTTCTTCGCTTTAGACTTATTCGTCTGATGGAAGAGATCATGAGTGAGAAGGAGAATAAAACCATTGTTTTTGTTGAAACCAAAAGAAGATGTGATGAACTTACCAGAAAAATGAGGAGAGATGGGTATGTGGTTTACTAAATCAAAGCAGGCTTTAGGAAAAGGCAAAAGTACTTTGATTAGAAGTAGTGTGTTTCAGGAGTCATGTGCTATATAATATAGGAGTAATTGTCTGAATTATTTCTAGTAACTGTTGTAGTAGGCTCTGGGTTGCAATGCTTAGCCGGAGAAAGAGCACTTGACCTAGATGAGGTGTGCAGTGGGGATAAATGTTGGTAGATTCTTGGATAGAGTTTTAAGTTGGGTGTACTGATAATTTAATTTTTAATATAGGTGGCCTGCCATGGGCATCCATGGTGACAAGAGTCAGCAGGAACGTGACTGGGTTCTAAATGGTATGTATTTCAAATAAGATATGATTAGTTTGTAGCTTGATAACATTTGCTTACATTAATGATGGCTTACCATTTGTCTTTATAGAATTCAAACATGGAAAAGCTCCTATTCTGATTGCTACCGATGTGGCCTCCAGAGGGCTAGGTTAGTACAAACTCGATTCATGGCTTGGTTTCCCAGAAGATCTCCATGTAGTTTTTTTTAAAGAAAGTTTATTGCTTTCTTTAACCTCTGCATTTTTTCTAAGTTTTTTTCACATAAAGGTGCAGTCTTTGTGGCAAGGCCTAGGCATGACAATCGGAGGACTCGAGGGGGATGGAGGACTAGTGATCGGCTGGCTGCTTCCAGTCGATTAGAGAGGTGAAAAGCTGAAAGTGTGCCAGTAATCTTCAAAGGGCAGAACATACCACCTCTGCCCCATAAACTGTTCTCTCCGGGGGAAAAAAATGGAAGTTACCTCACAGTTCACTGCCGTGGTATTTCATCTGTCCCATGCTTTGCATGATTGCCATGGTACAACATTGTTTCAAACTGTTCACTGTGATCTGTGGGTCTTTGAGTTTCAGTGAGTTTGCTGAAATGTCGAAGAAATATTTCCAAACTTCAATGTTCAATGAAATTTTTGTTCAAGTTTGAAATGGAGAGAGCAGCTTTAAAAGGTACTAAGCCTTTTACAAATTGGTGAGTACTGGCACATGAGACCTAGAGCAGGACCAACTTCTCACACATAGTCAGTGGGAAAAGAAAGTGCCTTGAAAGTTCCTCCCTCACCTACACAGTAGTCGTCATGTCGAGACCTGCCAGAGAGAGACACATTCTCAAGTGAATCCTGGCTTCTTGGAAGCGCTTGCCTAGACGAGACACAGTGCATTAAAACAACTTTTGGGGGACAGGTATGTTTTTCTTGCAGCTGCAGTTGTAAGGTCTTGGCAAGACAAGCAGTGTGGCCAGAATTTTGAACTTCTGATGAGTATAATGCAAAGGACCTTTACATTTTTGTTTAAAGGTCCTCAAAAATGAGCACATGAAGAGATTGCTGTGAAACTTTTAATTGGCCCTACTGCGCAGAAGCATTCAGATGTCACTTGATGATCTGTAAGGGGACTGTCAATTTGGGAATGTGCTAAGGAGAACACACATTCCCTTGATAGGCTGTCAGTGGGTGGGTGTTAAGACAGCTGACATGTGCAATTTTTTTTGTTTTTTTGTTTTTTGGGGTTTTTTTTGGGAGGGGTGTTTTTTTTTTTTCCCTGCCCTCTCCTTTTTTCTACCTCAATGGTGTTCCTACAGGAAATGGATAACCATTTTAACTGTATTTTTTTCAGCCCGTACCTTCTTGGGAATACAATTGTCTAACTTTTTATTTTTGGTCTGGCTGTTGTGGTGTGCAAAACTCCGTACATTGCTATTTTGCCACACTGCAACACCTTACAGATGTGGAAGATGTGAAATTTGTCATCAATTATGACTACCCTAACTCCTCAGAGGATTATATTCATCGAATTGGAAGAACTGCTCGCAGTACCAAAACAGGCACAGCATACACTTTCTTTACACCTAATAACATAAAACAAGTGAGCGACCTTATCTCTGTGCTTCGGGAAGCTAATCAAGCAATTAATCCCAAGTTGCTTCAGTTGGTCGAAGACAGAGGTTCAGGTAAGAATCTTCCTTAAGAGCTCTGTCGGGTAGTTGGCAGTCACCTCGTCTATGAAGTGGGATCAGAGGAATGACTAAAAACACTTAAGACTCAGCATAAGTAGAGCCATCTAACTCTCCTATCTTAAGCACACTTATGCCACAGATAAAATTGATCAATTTCCACTTATTTCTTGACAGGTCGTTCCAGGGGTAGAGGAGGCATGAAGGATGATCGTCGTGACAGATACTCTGCAGGCAAAAGGGGTGGATTTAATACCTTTAGAGACAGGGAAAACTATGACAGAGGCTACTCTAGTCTGCTTAAGAGAGATTTTGGGGCTAAAACTCAGAATGGTGTTTACAGTGCTGCAAATTACACCAATGGGAGCTTTGGAAGTAATTTTGTATCTGCTGGTATACAGACCAGTTTTAGGACTGGTAACCCAACAGGGACTTACCAGAACGGTTATGATAGCACTCAGCAATATGGAAGTAATGTTGCAAATATGCACAATGGTATGAACCAACAGGCTTATGCATATCCTGCTACCGCAGCTGCTGCGCCTATGATTGGCTATCCAATGCCAACAGGGTATTCTCAATAAGACTTTAGAAGTATATGTAAATGTCTGTTTTTCATAATTGCTCTTTATATTGTGTGTTATCAGACAAGATAGTTATTTAAGAAACATGGGAAATGCAGAAATGACTGCAGTGCAGCAGTAATTATGGTGCACTTTTTTCGCTATTTAAGTTGGATATTTCTCTACATTCCTGAAACAATTTTTAGGTTTTTTTTGTACTAGAAAATG
>NW_022196911.1:102956857-102960369 GCF_008632895.1 Mastomys coucha | reverse complement strand
GTGGGAGCTGGGTGTGTTTTCCAGGGCTGATAACATTGAAAACTGGTTCATCCTCTAGTACTCTGAGTGGTTTTCAATGGCATGGCTAGTCAGATTCATGATTTTTAAGTATAGGTGTAGATTGGAGCATTGATTACATAATTTACTGTTCAATGTCTTAATGTGGACCTTTTATTTTGTAAATAATTATGGAAATGATTGTGGGGCTTGGAAAAAATTACCTTTGAAGTTTTAAAAGACAGTCCACTTTTTAGCATGTGTGTTGTGTCCAGCCTGTGGTTGTCTTAACTAATAAATGTGATTTTTCTCCCCATTCTCTTCATTTATTTATTCGCGTAGAGGCCCCTGACCTGGGTTTTAGCACCACCACGCCCACCTTCTCCACTCCAGCTATCCTGGAATTTGATACATAGGCCAGGCTATTCAGAGATTGTCCCTTCTCAGTGCTCTGTAAAAATTAATTAAGAAGGAGTGAGCTACAACAGTCACCTCATAATCACATTCCCTTAATATCATTAACTAGCTTGACCATTTTTGGTTGTTGGTTTTTTTGTTTGTTTTTTGAGACATGGTTTCTCTGTGTAGCCCTGGCTGACCTAGAACTCACTATAGACCAGGCTGGCCTCAAACTCAAAAATACCGCCTTTCTCTGCCTTCCAATTTTTGGGATTAAAGGCAGAGGCCACACCGCCCTGCTTGGGCTTTCTTTCATAAGGTTAAGATGACACTGTTTAATAAAACACCTCTTGCCGGGCAGTGGTGGCAATCTCACTTTAATCCCAGCACTTGAGAGGCAGAGGCAGGTGGATTTCTGAGTTTGAGGCCAACCTGGTCTACAGTGAGTTCCAGGACAGCCAGGGCTACGCACAAAGAAACCCGGTCTCGAAAGACCAAATAAGTAACCACCTCTTTATCCAAGTCAAGTATTAACCTGCTTAATACTAGATTTACTGATCTTTTTATGGGAAGTAGTGTTTTAGGGGGCTGGAGAGATGGCTCAGGTTAAAGCGCTGCCTGCCCTTCAATTCCCAGCAACCACGTGGGTGGCTCACGACCATCTAGTGGGAGCTAATACCCTGTACTGGTGTGTCTCAAGACAGCTACAGTGTACTCACGAATCTTAAATGCTGTTTGAAGGTTGTTAGATTCAAGGTCCGGGAAGTCCTTTTTAGACACTCAGTTCTATTAAACCAAAGCCACACCCTACTGGGAGTGGAAGTGGCCATCGGTGGCAATGTTTGCCAACATTGGGGACCTTCCGGTTTAAGCTAAAAGACAAATGTTTTTATAAAAACGGCACACAAGTTGAGGTGAACGCATTTCCTTTGGGGACTGAACGCTAAGCCTCACATCGGCGCCGTCCAGGACATCTTGGTATGGTTTTTTTGTTTTGTTTGGCAGCTCGGAAAAACGTGACTTGATGCTAACTCCATAGTAACAGTTTGGTGGTAAAAGCTGAAGCAGTGAATGTGAGGACGGCAGAGTTGCCAAACGGAAAATCCCCAAGGTAGTAAACAACCACAGACGCTGGCGTCAGCCGCGGAGACGGGGATACGCCCAAGGCGGCTGTGGCCCTGCAGCGGGTGACGCTCTTCCGGGGGCGTGGTCTGCAGGACGTCCTCTTCCGCCGCGCCTGCAGCCTAGGCTCTGGTGCCCGCCTAGGCTTGAGACAGGGCTTCCCACGTGAGGTGCTAATGTTCCTGACTCCGGAAGCCATGCACTCCGGTGGCGCGGCCAGGGCCTGCCGCCGGGCCTGCAGGTGCTGGCTGTCCGGGTGTGCGGGTCCCGCAGATGGGACGCAGCAGCCTGACGCCCCCGGGCGTGCAGTGGCCGGCGAGGCGCTGGTAGACCTCTGCCGGAGGAGGCACTTTCTCAGCGGGACGGCACCGCAGCTCAGCACGGCTGCTCTCCTGAGCGGGTGCCACTCGGGCTTTGGACCTTTGGGTGTAGAGTTACGAAAGAACCTAGCCTCACAATGGTGGTCCTCTATGGTGGTGTTCAGGGAGCAGGTCTTCGCGGTGGACTCCCTCCACCAGCAGCCGGGCTCTTCGCAGCCCGGGGACAGTGCCTTCAGGTTAGTTTCTCCAGAATGTATACGCGAAATTTTGCAAGACAAAGAGCTGAGTAAGGAACAGCTAGTGGCATTTCTTGAGAACTTATTAAAAACTTCTGGGAAACTACGGGAGACTCTTCTTCACGGTATGGCTCTTCGCGTTTCGTGCTTCTGAACAGATTTGGGGTGGAAAGGCAGTTTTGCACGAGTTTGGAGACAGAAAAGCCCCTAGGCTTCCAGGCAAAGAAGTGACCAGGTTTCTTTCCTTTTTTTCTCTTGGTTTTTCGAGACAGGGTTTCTTTGTATAGCCCTGGTTATCCTGGCACTCACTCTGTAGACCAGACTGGCCTCGAACTCAGAAATTCGCCTGCCTCTGCCTCCCAAGTGCTGGGATTAAAGGCGTGCGCCACCACCGCCGGCTTTTTTTTTTTTATATATATAACAGAGTGGTCCACCTTGAGGCAAATCTCCATGGCATCATTCCTGAGGATGATAATGGGTAAAGCATTCAGTTTGACCAGCAAACCTACAAGTATGGATGTAGGAGCTTAATTCAGTCACGTGCTTGAACTTTCATTGACACCTAGGCATTTTCAAAGACTTCCTCTGCTCCAGTTTTATATACAATTATCAACTCAGGTTTTTTTGGGGGGGTTTTGTTTTTTGTTTGGCTAGGTAATTATTTAGCTTGTCAGCTAGAAGTTGAGATACACATCTTTAAAGTCAAATATAACATGATACAGAAATTCTAGAAGTAAATAAAAATGAAAACCCACTGACTTGTTTTTTCGACACAGGGTTTCCTTGAATAGCCCTGGCTGTCCTGGAAAACTGTGTAGACCAGGCTGGCCTCGAACTCTTAGAAATCTCCCTGCCTCTGCCTTCTGAGTGCTGGGATTCAGGCACCAGGCCCAGCTACTACTGTGACATTCTTTACAAGCCTTGTTAATGGCAGCTCATCTCTGGGAAATGCCTTTGCTATTTAGTGCTAACAACACCCTACAAATCCAAACTTGTGAAAATTAGTATATACTGTCCTTTAAATATTTCCTTAATGAAATAAAGCAAACCTGTGATAAACACGATTAGATTATAGTATATTGTATTCCATATTCATAGTATTGATTGCATTAAACAGTCTTCTCACTTACCATGTCCCCAGCATCAGCTGTTGTCACCTCCCAGTCTTTTAGATGAAATCTCCTTCAAAGTTGCAGGCTGAAAATGAGATTTGGAGTTCAAGATGGATAACAGAAGTCAGTTCTCTCCTGCCATGTGGATCCTGGTGATAAAACTAAGGTCTAAAGGCTTAGCAGCAGCTGTTTCTACCAGCTGAGCTAGGTCTCCAGGTTTAAGGAAATATTCTTGATTGAAAGATTGAAGATACGCCAGGCACATGCCTTTAGTCCCAGCACTTGGGAGGCAGAGGCAGGCAGATTTCTGAGTTCGAGGCCAGCCT
>NW_022196911.1:102940958-102956816 GCF_008632895.1 Mastomys coucha | reverse complement strand
AGCGGGGGTGGGGGGGCAGGGGGGTGCGTGCTGCTAAGATGGCTCAGTGGGTAAGAGCACTGATTGCTCTTCCAAAGGTCCTGAGTTCAAATGCCTGCAACCACATTGTGGCTCACAACCACCCATAATGAGATCTGACATCCTCTTCTGGTACATCTGAAGACAGCTATCGTGTATTTATAATAATAAATAAATTTAAAAAAACAAAAAAACAAAAAAAAGATTGAAGATACATAATCAAAAATCAAATCCATTAACCTTACTTATGAGCCAGAAAAATAAAAACTGGTTTTGGTTGAGTATTAAAACAAAAAAATACACCGGGCATATTTAGGAAACATGTTAAGTGTTTAGAGTAAGGGAAAAGAAAAACATGGCAAAATGTTAGTTGACAAGTGTAAGCTGGGCAGTGGTGGCACATGCCTTTCTCCTAGCACTTGGGAGGCAGAGATAGGTGGGTTTCTGAGTTCAAAGCCAACCTGGTCTACAGAGTGAGTTCCAGGACAGCCAGGGCTACACAGAGAAACCAAAAAAAAAGGGGGTGGGGGGGTAGGTGAAAAGCATCTAGATACCTTTGGTGGTTTGGGATTGAGGTTTTCCTGGTTTTGTTATTTGAGACAGGGTCTCCTGCCTCAGAAACTGACCTCAAACCCACGGTGTAACTTGAACTCTTGATCCTCCTGACTTTACCTTGAAAGTGCTGGGAGGAAAGGTGTATCGCCCCACACCTGGCTTTTTTTTTCCTCTGAAGATGATGGACTCTGCTTTTGAGACCCGATTTCTTTATCTCAAGTTGGCCTTGAAGTCACTGTGTAACCCAGGCTTGCTTCAAGAGTGTCAGAGTCCTCCTGCTTCCACCCTGAGTACCAGGATGCCAAGTGCTGGGCTCAGAGTTCACTGGTGGTTTACCTGTGTGAAATAGACATATGCGATGATTGGCTTGTTTCTTGGCAGGTGCCTTGGAGCACTATGCTAATTGCCTGGATCTGGTAAACAGAAAACTACCTTATGGTCTTGCTCAGATCGGAGTGTGTTTCCATCCTGTCTCGGACACTAAGCAGATACCCAACAGTGTTACAAGGTACAAAATGTGACAGATAACCTGGCTTGGTACTTAAATCAACTACTCATTATTTCACTCTGTGATGCATTATATAATCTCCATTAACTTTCTGATTTTTTTTTTTTTTTTTTAAATAAAGAGTTGGTGAAAAGACCGAAGCTTCGTTGGTATGGTTTACTCCCACAAGGACTTCAAGCCAGTGGCTTGATTTCTGGTTGCGTCATCGGCTCCTGTGGTGGAGAAAGGTAATGTGGTGGTACTCCAGTAATAATTTCAATAGTTAATAATTGAACTCTTATTTTGGAAGCATGGCCTCATGTAACCCTGCTTAGTCTCAAGCTCCATATGTAGCCCAGGATGACCTTGAACTTGCTACCTGTCTGAGCTCTGGGATTATGAGGAGGGCTATCGCGCCCAGTTTGGGGATTGCCTTGCCTAAGCCTCCTAAGTCCTGGGCTGGCTTACAGACCTCCTCCACCACACCAGGCTTACAGACCTCCTCTACCACACCAGGCTTATAAATAGAACTTGATTTAACTGTGGTTTGGGGGTTTGTCTTAGTTTTAGTTTCTTCTAAAGAAAATTATCGTGTATTCCAGAGGGAGACTTTGGTCCCCAGCACTCAAGTTAGGCAGCTTATCACTGCCTGTAACTCCAGCTCTAAGGGATCTGACTCCCTCTTCTGGTCTCTGAAGGCATCTGTAAACACATAACACAGAGACAGGTAGATGTAAATAAAATAACACACATTCCCCTCTAGGCTTGGTTGTCCTTGAACTCACTTTGTAGACCATGCTTTGAATTTTCAGAGATCTACCTGCCTCAAGTGCTGGGATTAAAGCAGGCACCACCACTACCTGGCAAAAATAAATCATTAAAAAAAAATGTTAACTGAAGCCGAGCGGTGGTGGCGCACGCCTTTAATCCCAGCACTTGGGAGGCAGAGGCAGGTGGATTTCTGAGTTCGAGGCCAGCCTGGTCTACAGAGTGAGTTCCAGGACAGCCAGGGCTATACAGAGAAACCCTGTCTCAAAAAAACAAAACAAAACAAAAAAATGTTAACTGCATTTTGGAGGTGCAGACGAGCCTGTCATGAGTGCCACGGCAAATGTGTGGAGATCGGAGTTAATTCTCTGTTTCCACTATGCGGGTTCTGGGGATCCAACTCAGACATTCCGGGCTGAGCAGCAAGCACGCGTACTGAACCATCTCAGTGGCCCTGATTTTGGCTTTTTGAAACAAAGCATCCTTCTAACCCAAGCTGATCTGGAATTCACTTTCAGCTCAGTGGGACCTACGCCTCATGGCAATCCTCTTAGCTTAGATGGGATTAAAGGTGTGAATCCCCAGCCTGCCAGTTCGTTTGTTTGCAGCTTATTTCAGTCCTGGACGTAAAATGGAAAGCCTTGAATATGCTGGGCAAACACTCTGCTACTGAGCTACACTCTCAGGATGCTAGACTTGTAATAGCAGATACAAAAATGGTGCTTATTGTTTCAGTGGGTATCATTGTTCTCCGGGTACAGATGTGCTGAGCGCTGATTCCGTACCTGAGCCTTTATGTTTGGGACTTAACTTACTTTCAACCTGTTGCGGGATAAAAGTCTCAGGCACCCTTAATTCTTTGAGGTAACTGTGGAGTTGGAAGTCGGTGAATCCCAGCATTCAGAGCGCAGAAGCAGATCTTTGGCCAGCTGAAGTTCCAGGACCCCTCTAGAGGAAAAATAAACTAATGAACATTTCACTAAATCAACAAGACATTCTGTTCTGTTTTGCAGTTTGCTATGAGTCCCTCTAACTTCAGCAGCGCCGACTGTCAGGATGAATCGGGACGCAAGGGAAGCAAGCTCTACTACAGCTTTCCCTGGGGGAAGGAGCCAGTAGAAACCCTGTGGAATCTAGGAGATCAAGAGCTCCTAAACATGTATCCTGGAAATGTGTCTGCGATACAGGTGTGTGTCACCCTGAGCTCCCATACGTTCTTTACCCAGATTCTCTGTTTTCCGAACCACTGAAGGATAATTGTGGGGTACCTTGGAAACTGGTAACCTGATGTACATTTTTTTAAGCAGTGCCCAACTTCATAACCCTGACTGCGGCTATCAAAGTCAGGAAATTAACAGTGGGGGCTGGAGAGAGGTGGCTTAGCAGTTAAGAGCACAGTCTGCTTTTCCAGAGGATCCCAGCAAACACATGGTGGCTTACAACCATCTGTAATTGGATCTGATGCCGTCTTCTGGGGGTGAAGACAGCTACAGTGTGCTTATGTATAATAAATGAATTTAAATTAAAAAAAAAAAAAAAGGACTGAACAGTGACCCACCATGATCATCCATCCCACAAAGCCCAGGAGATTGAGTATCCAAGGAGTAGGCCGCATAGGCCCAGGATCCAGCCCAGAGGGCCGTTTCCATGGAGCTGTCTCCAGATGAAAAGTTTCTTTTATCTTTTCTAGTCTTATGTCCCTGACACTTGAAGAAGCCAGTTACTTTGTAGAATGAGCCTTTGAGCAGTTCTTTCTGGAGTTTCCTGAGTTTTGTAGTTGTGCCGTGCCAGGAACACGACAGAGCAGGTATGCCCTTCTCTGGGCACATTAGGGGTCACCACTAGGTGTTAATATGTTATCTTAAATCGCTTGGTTAAAATGGTGTCTTTTAGATTTTGCCGGTGTACATCCATTTATTTATTTATTTTATGTATATGAGTACACTGTAGTTGTACAGATAGTTGTGAGTCTTCATGTGGTTATTAGGAATTGAATTTAGGACCTCTGCTCGCTCTGGGCGCCACTGCTCACTCCCATCAACCCCACTTGCTCCGGCCCAAAGATGTATTTATTATTGTAAATAAGTACACTGTAGCTGTCTTCAGACACACCAGAAGAACCTTCGGAAGAGCTCTTACTGGCTGAGCCATCTCACCAGCCCCATCCATTTATTTTTTAATTTATTTTATTCTGTGTGTGGATGTTTTACCCATATGTACCTCTGTGGCCCATATCCCTTATCAGGCTATCAGATCCCCTGGAACTGGAATTACAGATGTAACCCACCATGTGAGTGCTCAGACTAGAACCCTGGTCCTTTGCAAGAACAAACCTGAGCCATCTCTCCAGCCCTGTGCAGTGTACTTTCATTTCTATCTTGGGATGAAACCCAAGTCTTAGTGAACGTAAAGCCAGGAACCAGTCAAATAGTACGTGCCTTTAATCCCAGATCACCTAAGGTTGAGACAGGAGATGTCAAGGTGAGACTGGCAGGGTTTTTGACATGGCTTGGCTGGTAAAAGCACTAGCTGTAGAGCTTAACAACCGAGTTCAGTTCCTGGAGCCCACACAGTAAAACTAACAACTAAGAACCCATGTAGGTCCTATGACATCATATCCACTTGTAGCCCCTCCCCCCATTATCACACATGCATAGGAATAGTGGGGGAACTATTTAAACAAATCTTCCCTTACCAGCTGTGCATTGGTGGCATACACCATTGATCCTAGCTCTCAGGAGGCAGAGCCAAGTGGATCTCTAAGTTGGAAGCCAGCCTGGTCCACAGAGCAAGTTCCAGGACTGCCAGAGCTATACAGAAATCCTATCTCAAAAAACAAAACAAAACAAAACAAAGCAAACAACAACAACAAAAACCCCCAGACAACTGAACTCCCTTGAGAGCAGAAGACAGTGTTATTTTTGGGGGGGCCAGAGTCAGCATAGGCCTGTTGTGGAGTAGGTGCTTTATAAAATGAATCTGTGATTTATTCTGATTGCATAAGTCTAAAATATATAACTTTAAGAAAGAGTTCTGCGGGGCTGGAGAGATGACTCAGTGGTTAAGAGCACTGACTTCTTCCAGAGGTCATGGGTTCAAATCCCAGCAACAACATGGTGGCTCAGAACCATCTGTAATGAGATCTGGTGCCCTCTTCTGGTGTGTGTCTGAAGACAGCAACAGTGTACTTAGATATAATAATAAAATAAATCTTTAAAAAAAAAAAAAGAAGAAAAAGAGTTCTGCGCCAGGCAGTGGTGGTGCACGCCTTTAATCCCAGCACTTGGAAGGCAGAGGCAGGTGGATTTCTGAATTCGAGGCCAGCCTGGTCTACAGAGTGAGTTCCAGGACAGCCGGGGATACACAGAGAAACGCTGTCTCAAAAGAAAGAAAAAAAAAAAGGGGGCTGGTGAGATGGCTCAGCGGGGAAGAGCACTAACTGCTCTTCGGAAGGCCATGATTTCAAATCCCAGCAACCATATGGTGGCTCACAACCACCCATAATGAGATCTGATGCCCTCTTCTGGTGCATCTGAAGGCAGCTACAGTGTACTTACATAAATAAATAAATAAATCTTTAAAAAAAAAAAAAGAAAGAAAAAAAAAAGAGTTCTGCTAGTCAGTCATAGTGGCACATGATTTAATCTCAGCACTTGAGAGGCAAGGGCAGGTGGGTCTCTTGAGTTCAAGGACAGACAGAGCTACACGGTGAGACCCTGTCTCAAAACACAAAAAAATAAAAGGTTCTGCTAAATGGTACTTTATTCTCTTGTCTTCTGTGAAGGGTCGAGATGGGCGGAAGAACGTGGTTCCTTGCGTTCTGTCTGTTAGTGGGGACCTAGACCTGGGCACGCTGGCTTACCTCTACGATTCCTTCCAGCTGGCAGAGAACTCCTTTGCAAGGAAGAAGAGCCTCCAGAGAAAGGTGCTTTTGCTATGTCACACAGACTTGGAAAACTAAAGGGTTTTTGGTTTGTTTGTTTTGCTTTTTGTCATTATACATTATACATTTATACATTAACTGTGTTTTCCTTCTTCCTCTTGTCCCCTAACTGCCTCAGGTGCTCAAACTTCACCCCTGTTTAGCCCCTATTAAAGTGGCTTTGGATGTGGGGAAAGGCCCAATGGTGGAACTACGACAGGTGAGTTGCCATGACTTGTTACAACTGTGTGCGCGCGTGGGTGGTTTGGAGGTCAGAGGACAGCTTAGGTGTCGACTCCTTCTTCCCTCCTGTGGGTCCTCAGGTGGGCAGGCTTGGCAGGAACTGCCTTGCTTTCCCCACGGAGCCATCTTGCCGCCAGTTGCTAAGAAGTGGGGAAGCAGCTTGTGTAGCTGACTTTTGCAGAGCCCTGCTGGGGTTTCTCAGGCTCTTCCTCCTCCTGGTGTGGAAATAAAACCCCTAGGGCCCAGTTCCCAGCTGTCCCGTGCCTTTACAGCTAACGTGCTGCTTCCAACCATAGGGTTTTTTGTTTTGTGTTCTTAACGGTAATGGTGATAATTCTACCTTGATATCAAACGATTTCTTGTAAGATTTGCAGTTAATATTCTGTTGGCGTTGCTTAATTTATTTTTAGAATCAGTGTGTAGTTTCTAAAATGTTCAATGTGTAAACTATATATAGTACTGTATAACTAGTAATGTGGTCGGGCAGTGGTGGCCTCTGCCTTTAATCCCAGCACTTGGGAGGCTGAGGCAGGCGGATTTCTGAATTCGAGGCCAGCCTGGTCTACAGAGTGAGTTTCAGGACAGCCAGGGCTACACAGAGAAACCCTGCCCCCCCCCCCAAAAAAAAAAAGAAAAAAGGGAAAAAACTAGTAAAGTGTTGAGTGTGTAAATTATAACATTATATAACCAGTTTACAAGTGGCTTACAGTCTCAAAAGCACTTTTCTTTCATTTTTGAAATCTCTTTTGTTTCCTCCAGGTTTGTCAAGGGCTACTTAATGAGTTACTAGAAAATGGGATTTCTGTGTGGCCTGGTTATTCGGAAACTGTACACTCCTCATTAGAGCAACTCCATTCAAAGTAAGATTACCTTTCTTCTCATTGTTCAGTTTGAGGATATGTTTCATTCTACAGATAGAAACAAATCTCTTCTAAATGAAATCTGAAAAATGGGGCTGGAGAGAGACTTACGGGTTGAGTGCTTGCTGTTCTTCCAGAGAGCCCAAGTTTGGTTCCCAGCATCCATATTAGGCAGCTCATAACTGCAGCTCCTCGGGGATTCAGCAGCCTCTTGTGTGTCCTCCACAGTCATTGCACACGTGAAGCATGCGCACGCACGTGCACATACATACACGCACATGCACACACTTTCAACGTAAATCCTTAGGCCTGGATTTGGTTCTCAGCAGCCACATGGAGGCTCACAGATTTCTGTAACTGTAGTTCCAGGCCTCCTTCTGGTTTCTGTGGGTACTCAAGCACACAGATGGTGTACATACAATGTAGGCAAACATAAAATAGAAAGAAAGCAAGCTTTTTATAAAATGCTCCTGGCTTCTCCTTGTGCCTTGAGCTAATTGCCATAGGAAAGAACCCCACCGTCAGGTATTTATGTGTACACCTCACTGTTAGGTGTTTATGTGTACACCCCAGCTCATCAGTTTCCTAAGGATGAAAGTCAGGTGTGTAGAATTAGAACCAAAGGAACATAAATGGGATGCCTTTCCTGGCTGGGACATTTTTTTGATGATAAGCTGAACCTAGCTTCTAGGTAATCATCTCTCACTGAAAAATCCAACATCTGACACTTCTGAGTACTAATACTTTTGTAAATGAAAATTTCCATATGACCTGACCTATGACCGACTACAGTCAAAACAAAGATACTGTCTTAAAATTACCTTTAAGCTGTATGTATAAGGGAATGTGAAACAGGAATGGATTTCATACTCAAACTTTGGTCCCAGCCCCAGGAGAGCTAATTATATAATTAAATATTCAAGGTTCTGGTCCAAGCACTTTGGATAAGGGATATTCAATCTGAGGCATCTTCATTGCTTCCCTCAATCCAGTGCACCACCAAATGCTGAGAGCCTGACTCCTCAGTCTCAACCTCTGTCTGTCTGTCTGTCTGTCTGCGCACACAGCATCTCACATGTATCCTCAAGATCTCTCAATACAGAGTCTCAAACTGTAATCCAGACTGACCCTAAATCATATTATGTCTCTCAGGCTGGCCTCAAAATCATGGAAATCTTTTTGCCTCCTCTTCTTGAGTGCTAGGATTATAGGTGTGAGCCTGTACATGCCTGGCTTCCGTATAGATCTTAACACTGCTCTCTCTTCCCACCATCACCCAGATTAAGATCACTAATATTTTGTCAGGATTATTAAAATGATATTTATATTTGAATTCTCTCTAGTATTGCTAATTTGCAATTTTACTTTTTTTAATAAAAATAATTTATCCTTTTATGCTTATTTTTATTTTTAAAATTTTTTTTAGCTTTTTTGTGTTGAATGTATATCTAAGATTAGGACATTTTGTGTTTTGTTCTTTTATTTTTTGGCATGTAACTCATACCTGCAGTCTCAGCACTCTGTAGGCTGAGGCAGGAGGATTACAGGGATCAGGCCAATATTGAGTTACATAATGAGATCCTATATCTAAAAAGCAATACATAACTAAAGTATACTTTCCAGATAATACCCGTGGGAAAACCACTCTCAGCAGGTGGCAGCAGACCCCAGGAGTGATGGCGAGAGTGCCTTATAGAGCTCAGGAGCTGAGCACGAGGCCTGGGTTTTATAGACTCCAGCAGGACAAGATGAGAATGGAATTACTGGTGTTTGTTCAGATATAAAACAAAGGAGGGGAACTTGAACGTCCTAGTTTTTGTATGCTCTAAAGTCTTGTTTATGGGGGGGGGCGACATTTAAATTTTTTTCTGTTTATTTCTCACTGTGTGTGTGCCATGGCACATAATGTGCAGTTCAGAATCCTTTTGTTGTTACTTTTTTAATGTATGAGTGTTTTGCCTGCATGCATATCTGTGCCATGTGTGTGCAGAGCTCACAGAGGACAGAAGAGGGCATCAGATCCCCAGGAACTGGAATTACAGGGTCTTTTGAGACTGCATCTGTGGGAGGTCCCTGCAAACTCTACAGCCTGCAGCAAAATGATCCTGAGAGAGACGAGAATGAAACTCAGTTTAGCCCAGCTTAGTTAGCCGGCGCTGGGTCAGACTTCAGAGTCTGACACCAGGTGGTTTGATTAAGTCACATTCATGAGCTTTACAATTTTTGAAAAGGTTTCCCGAGGACAGTTAACTCAGTCCCTAGCATATAACAAAGCTTAAGAAGTATTTACAGTGTAACTCTACCAAAGTACATATGCTTCTCCCAGAGAGGTGGGTTCTGCTGACTTAGAAACAATGCTCTAGATAAGGTCTAGAATGACTGAGGGAGTCAGGATTGACCAGGCCCCAACAGAATGTAGAAGTCATTTAGGCTGTGAATTGATGTCTCAAAGGTGGGTTTCATGGAGTGAGAAGCAGTGCTCAAGATTTCCAGGAGAGTCTGGGATAAACAAACACCGTACTCCGGGGTATTCAGGTGATGCATGGCCTACAGATTGCAAAACATCACCGACTGTAAACCGGGCCCTTTTTCACATTCCAGTTGGAAGACAGGTGAATGTGTCCTTCCTTTGAAGAGACGAGTGTGTGTGTGTGTTTAACTGTTCCTGGTTCCCTAGTGCTTATCTGTGTGTGTGCACAAGGATCGTACCCTCTTTACGAATCTCATCCTTGTCCTGGGCTGGCCTTGAACTTAATATGTAACTGTGGATTACCTTGAACTTTGATCCCTCCTGTGTGTTGGAATCATAGACATATAATCCACCATGCCTTGTTTTTAAAAATTGAATGTTTGGGGCTGGAAAGATGGCTCAGTAGTTAAGAGCACTGGCTGCTCTTCCAGAGAACACAGATTTGGTTTCCAGCACTCACATGGCAGCTCACAGCTGTTCCTTAACTCCAGTTTCAGGACATCCAATGCCCTCTTCTGGCCTCCACAGGCACCAGGCACATGTATGGGACACAAATATACATACAAGAAAAACACTCATGTACATAAAATGAAAATAAGTAAAATGTTTAAAAATTCATGTTTAGGGCTGGCGAGATGGCTCAGTGGGTAAGAGCACTGACTGCTCTTCTGAAGGGCCTGAGTTCAAATCCCAGCAACTACATGGTGGCTCACAACCATCCGTAATGAGATCTGACGCCCTCTTCTGGTGCGTCTGAAGACAGCTACAGTGTACTCACATATAATAAATAAATCTTTAAAAAAAAAAAAAAAAGAAAGAAAGAAAGAAATGGGAGTTGGGATAGGGCATAATTCGTTCCCATTGTAAGGGACCACCTGACTGAGGGGAGAGCGACTCGGGCTCTGGGGTGTCCCTGAGGTGAGGAGCTGATGTCTATGTAGGCGCTCATGCGTTTTGTTTAACTGTTCTCTCAGGTACGATGAGATGAGCATCCTCTTCACGGTTCTGATCACCGAAACTACACTGGAGAATGGCCTAATCCAGCTGCGAAGCAGAGACACCACGATGAAGGAAATGATGCACATTTCCAAACTGAGAGACTTCCTGGTCAGGTACCTAGCATCGGCTAGGAATGTGTAGGTCTTCATCTTCTCTGCTGATTCCATCAACTTAGATTCACATGGTTTGGACCTTTTGTATTTATAAAGGAGACATTTTTGGTTCTTCCCTTGATTCACTTTTTATTATGCTTTTGATATGGTCTGTAGTGGTCTGAATATGTTTGGGCCCAGGGAGTTGTGTCACTGTGGGTGTGGGCTTTAAGACCCTGCTCCTAACTGCCTGGAAGGCAGCCTTCCACTAGCAGCCTTCAAATGAAGATGTAAAACTCTCAGCTCTGCCTGTGCCATGCCTGTCTGGATGCTGCCATGCTCCCGTCATAGTGTTGTGCACCTTTCTTCCCAGCACTTGGGGGAACAGTGCAGGCAGATTTCTGAGTTTGAGGCCAGCCTGGTCTACAGAGTGAGTTCCAGGACAGCTGGGGCTACACAGAGAAACCCTGTCTTAAAAAAGAAAAAGAAAAAAAAAAAGAAAATGCAAATCTTGATGGTGTGTGTATAGATACATAAATGCAGGTCCACATACGTTGTGTGTATAAATACACAAATGCAGGTGTGCATAAGTGTGTGCATGCCCCCAGGGAATCCCAAGGATCCTTCTGTCTTGCTTTCCTGGTGCTAAGGTTATAGCTTATGGCAGAGAGCCTAGCTTTCAGTGGGTACTGGGGATCTAATTCCATTGTTCTTGCTTGCTTGGCAAGCATTTACCAACTGTTATGCCTCCCTAGCCCAGTCTCCACCTTGTGACCTTCCTGCCTCTCAGTACAGGGATCATAAGCATGTGCCACCACACCTAGTTTGTGAGTGTCATGCATTGCTAAGCAAGCCATCTGCCCATTGAGCTGCACCTTGGTCCGCAACTCTGTTCTATTTTTGTTCTTGTGGGTTTTTTTTTCAACTTCTGTAGTAGCAAAAAGGTAACAATACTGATGAAGACATGCTTTTTTTGGGGGGGGGGTTCGAGACAGGGTTTCTCTGTGTAGCCCTGGCTGTCCTGGAACTCACTCTGTGGCCTCGAACTCAGAAATCTGCCTGCCTCTGCCTCCCAAGTGCTGGGATTAAAGGCGTGCGCTCAGGCCACTTGTTAAGCAGAGATCTTCAGGAGAGTTTACAGGGTGACCAGTTTCCCTTTACCTAGCTGATGAGTTCCTGCAGCCTCAGCCTCGGGCTAACTAGCACGCCCTTTAATGATAGGTCATCGCCTAGCAAAACCTGTTCCTGCCTGTCAGGACCTAGTTCTCTTTCTCAGTACTGAAATAATATGTAACCTAGTGCGTGCTTTTCTCAGTAATCATCCTGAGCTGGGCTTTTACCTCAGAGGTAGAGGTAGATCACATAGCAGGGCCCTGGGTTTGATCCCCTGTGACACACTGGGCACACTCAAAAACACAGCACAGTTGCTTCTCTATTCATGACATAACACAGAATAAATGACCTTGGGCATTTAACATTATGTGTGTGAGTGCTTCAAATTTTCCCTGACAAGTTGAGCATCTGCCACCAAAGAGTTTGACTCCTCTGTCCCACCAGTCACTGAGAGGTTCCCTGGAGTCCCGAGCTCCCTCACACTCAGCTGCCTTGTGTCTGAAGCCCTTCCTTCTGAAAGCCTCCATGGTACATACCATATAGATACCTGCCTAATGGTCTGAGTCTTACATGAAGTTGACGCCTGCAGCTCCCATCCCTGGGTGCTGTTTATGGAGAACACCGCCAGGGGAAAACAGAACTGGGGAGATGTAAATTGTGTCTGCCTTTACTTACCTTGGGCCAGCATTTCATTGTTCCTGTGCCCGCTGATGCTTTCTTATTAGTTAGCTCGCTCTATGACCCTGACGTTGCTAATCAACAGCTGCGTGATCTTGAACAAAGTTACAACTTTTCCTCTTAAAAATAAAGACCAAGTGCCCATCCCCAGCAAGGTTGAATGCTTTCCCCTTATATTTGGATTTCTTTCTTTTCTTTGCTTTTCTTTTTCTTTCTTTCTTTGCTGTTATTGCTATTATTGTTGTTGTTTTCAAGACAGGGTTTCTGTATAACCGTGGTTGTCCTAGAACTCACTCTGTAGACCAGGCTGGCTTTGAACTCAGAAATCCACCAGCCTCTGCCTTCCAAGTGCTGGGATTAAAGGCATGTGCCACCACTACCCAGCTAGATTTCTTTATTTTTAAAAATCACATTTACTTATTTAGTGTAAGTGTCTGGACATATGTTCCCTGGTACATGTATAGAGGTCAGAGGACAACTGTCTCTTTCTACTCTGTGGTCCTGGGGATTGAAATCAGGTTATTGGCTTGGCAACAAATACCTTTATCCACTGAACCATCCTGGAGGCCCAGGACTTCTTTAATTAAATGCTATGTTGAAGGAGCCAGCCATTCCATTCATACGCGCACACACAGACACCAAGAGCTGTGTCTATAGTATAAGAACTCTCCTAGCAGTGTTGTTTGTAAGAGCTCAAAGCTCCTAACAACCCCAGATGTAAGATATGTAAGATATGGTGTGTGCTAACTAACAGCAGGATCCTAATTAGCAGAAACATAGGTACACCTCACAAAAACGGACGAAAGAACAAGTGCTTGTGTTGCACATGCAGCTAAACCCAGAACCAGGCCAAACTTAAGATATGGGGCTAGAGACCCAAATCTATGTTTTGGGTTAATTGTTTTATGTGCTATTTGGGGGATCAACTTTCTCAGCGGTCTTCTCCCACTAAGTCTTGCATTACCCTACATGTTGCACAAAAGTGAAGGAACTCAAGGCCATGGGCAAGCAGCTCTAGTCAGATGTGTCTTCCTGGGTGAGCCTATATAACTTCTGACGAAGGACCCAGGTATGTCGGTCGGCTTTCCCTCTGGAGCCTCTGCACATCATGGAGTATTCGTCCTGGGGATGCCTCTACACTTTGTGTGAGAGGGAACAACTATGACCAGGTCCTGATAAAGTTTCTAGGCTAAAAGCTCAGCAAGATTACAGGAGAAACACAGAACTAAGCCTTTGAGGAGGTATGTCAGCAGACAAAGACTGAGTGATAATAAATCAAAACGTTTCAAAGAAAAGCAAAACAAATAAAAACAATCCCAAATGCCTTCAACGTTCCAAAAGCAAACATGGTGAGTGAGCATGAGCTGTTCTTCCAGAGGGTCAGAGTGTGGTTCCCAGCACCCACACTAGACTGCTCATGACTGCCTAGAACTCCCCAACATGTGGCATTCACTCACACAGACAAACTTTAACCAAAACCCTAAGGATAGGTTTAGGAGTACAAAAGTGGTCAACTCATTAAAAAAGCAAAGGAAGCCAGTGGGAGATGGTAGTTTTCTCCTTTTATCTCAGCACTCAGAAGGCTGAGTTCAGGGCCAGCCTAGTCTACAGAGTGAGTTTTGGGACAGCCAGGGCTACACAGAGAAACCCTGTCTCGAAAAAAAACAAGGAAAGAAGGAAGGAAGGAAAAGAAAATGCATTCTCATATGAGGAGCTGCGTTGGGGCTGTGCTTATAGAGAGGCTGCATAAGGGACCTGGACCTTGTAACAATGTTCTACCACAATGGGGGAATCACTGTTTGCTTTCTTTCGCTTGCTTGCTTGTTTGTTTGTTTGTTTGTTTGTATGTTTGCTTTTCCTGTTTCCCTTCATGTTTAGCTGGACTGGTTCAGACTGGCCCAGTTTGCTGGCCACACAGACTGGATGCCTTCTTTGTAAGGTCAGGCCTGCTCACAGTACTGACATTAGCTTACAGCAGTGTTGTGGAGTTTTTGCCCAGCCTGAATGAACTGGTGCTTACTAGCCTTGGCATCCACAGTGAGCACAGGTCTTCTTGGCTGGCTTAAGAGACCTTACGATGACATCATGGTCAAGCTTCTTCTGCCTGGGAGCGCCCTTGCCTCCCCAGCCACGTTGGCCTGGGTCCTGGGAAAGTGAGTGACTGCTGAGATTTTTGGTTTTGTTTTTTATATATTTAATTTATATTTTTATTTTCATTTCTTTATGTGTGTGTCTGAACCCAGTGTGAGTCATTGGAGTCCAGAAGAGGAAGTTGGATGCCTTGGAACTGGGTTTATAGGCACCTGTCGGCCACATGATGTTGGGAACCTACACATCAATGTAGGAAAACAGAGATGCAGCACAAGTATATGTACAAATCTTTCCTGAGATCTGGGCTTTGACAAGGTCTCGAGGCAAAACCCCTGGAGCAAGGAACACAGCCAGAACCCAGATCTGATTTTTAAATCAAGGCTCCTTGGGAAATGGCTCAGGGGCAGATACTAGATGAAGCTGGGGCCTGGCTACTTTGGTGACAAATTAGATGCCCAAATTAGCCAAAGGAATAATTTCCAGATGTGAAACATACATTCACTTTAGGTGACCAGGTTAAATCTTTCTTGATTTTGTGTTTTAAGACAGGGTCTTGGGCTGGTGAGATGGCTCAGCGGGTAAGAGCACTAACTGCTCTTCCGAAGGTCCTGAGTTGAAATCCCAGGAACCACATGGTGGCTCATAATGAGATCTGACACCCTCTTCTGGTGCATCTGAAGACAGCTACAGTGTACTTATTTATAGTAATAAATAAATCCTTGGGCAAGCGGGGCCAACCGGATCAAGCAGAGGTCCTAAAAATCAATTCCCAACAACCAGATGAAGGCTCACAACAATCTGTACAGCTACAGTGTACCACATACATACATAAAATAAATAAAAATAAATCTTTAGAAAAAAAAAAAGACAGGGTCTTGCTATGTCGTCCCAGCTGGCCTCGAACTCAGGATCCTCCTGCCTCAGCCTAGGATGAAACTTTTAAGTGCCAGGTGAATTTCCTATTTCGCCATATACATCAGCTTACTAGAAAGTCTTTTACACTGGGACACAGTCAGTTTCTTCGCACTTTAGTAGGTAAGTTCAGAGTAGAAGTAATCAGCTTTTCTATCCATACTGCCTTCTGAAATTGAAGAGGGAAAATAACATAGTAAAGCTACAGCTGTGAGCTCAGAAATACTCTTAAAAAGAATGCCCATTTCATGTGTGTCGTCCTAGGAATGCCCATTTCATGTGTGTCGTCTTAGGAATGCCCATTTCATGTGTGTCGTCTTAGGGGTCAGCAGTGCTAGCCACCATGCTTGACCGTAGTTCTATGCCAGGGTCCCACATGGAGAAAGCTGACTCCCCATCTTGTCCTCTGACTTCTGTGTACATACCATGGCATATCTTGGCCCATGCGCACACATACACAAGAAGTAAACATAATAGATTAGTTTTATTTTAAAGCCCCATTTCTAGATAGACAACCTGAAAGAAGCAAGTCTTTTCTAGTATCATAACAATTTATTCAGTGTGTGCATCTCTTTCTCTCTCTCTCTCTCCCCCTTCCCTCTCTTCTCTTCTCTTCTCCCCCTCTTTCCCTTTCTCCCTTCCCCCTCCCT
>NW_022196911.1:102921844-102940948 GCF_008632895.1 Mastomys coucha | reverse complement strand
CTGTGTGTGTGTGTGTGTGTGTGTGTGTGTGTGTGTGTGTGTGTGTAATATATATATGGGGGGTCATGGAGGCCACAGGAGGCCATTACATTTCCTGCTGTATCACTTCCTGCCTTATTTTTTCGTGATAAGGGTCTTTCACTAAACCTGAAACTAGGCTGGATGCCACTGAGCCCCAGAAGTCTCCGCAACTCGGAATCTCACAGGCCCAAGCAGAGCCACACCCAGCTTTTTTGCACAAGAGCTCAGGATCCAAACTCAAGTCCTCATGCAAGTGAGGCAGATAAGTGCTCTCAGCCCCGGAGCCTTGTCCCTCCCCAGCACTAATTTCTTCTTGAAAATGTTTTAGTAGTGACCCTGCATGCTCTACTGGGGAATTGTGTGTGTGTGGTATTGGCTTGTTGTTCTTGAGATTTTATTTCTGTTTGTTTGTTTATGTTTTCAAGACAGGGTTTCTCTGGGTAACCCTGGCTGTCCTGGAACTCACTCTGTAGACCAGGCTAGCTTCAAACTTACAGAGATCTGCCTGCCTCTGCCTCTCAGAGTGTTGGGAACTCTTTCTGAGTTTGAGACCAGCCTGGTC
Organism: Mastomys coucha; assembly: GCF_008632895.1. Lineage (NCBI taxonomy): Eukaryota > Metazoa > Chordata > Mammalia > Rodentia > Muridae > Mastomys > Mastomys coucha. Next base: position 102,940,365 of record NW_022196911.1, on the reverse strand, counting down.
TACCAGAGCTACACATAGAAAACCCTGCCTTGAAAAGCCCAGAAGAAAAAAGGAGATTTTATTTTAATTTTAACTAATGGGGGGGGGTATGTACATGTGAGCATAGACACCCACGGAGACCAGAGGCACAGATGCCTCCAGTGCTGAAGGTACAAGTGGTCATAAGCCACTGGACATGAGTGCTGGGATGTGAACTCGGGTCCTCTGGTACACAGTACACGCTCATAAATGTGAAGCCATTTCTCCAGCCTGCCTTGGTGGTATTTAAAGGATAGTCCTACCCTGCTTTCCCCTCCACCCACTCCTATATCAGTCATTGTGACTATATCACAATTACATTAATTACGTTAGTGGGAGCTGTGATTGATTACTGTTGACTTGCTGGAAGCCTGGAGTCCACAATGTAGATACAATACCCCATCTGTAGATACAAAACCCCTGCTCACAGTGATGTCTCGGGCACTCTTGTGTCATTGCTGCAGCGTCTCTTGTCCCATCATGACTCACCTTGTTCCGTGGGTGCCGACTCCTTAAAGACTGGAATGGCGTAATGTATCTCTTGGGGTTGTTCTGCCCCTGGACAAAAGACAGGGCATAAGTGTTACTGGGCCAGGTCTTGGATCCTCTGACCACAGGAGTGCAGTGGCCTGGGGCCTAGACTGAGCACTGAGCACGTTCCCTTTGGGGTTGTGGAAACATGTCATTCCCAGTCTGACCCAGGCTCCTGCTTGGCAAGATGGAAGTGCCAGAAACTAGAGCTGGTGCTGGTGTATCAGGGCTTACTCAGTACTCAGAGCGTGCCTAGGGCTCTGAGGGGCTGACTAGATCGGAGACCCCTGTTAGCTGGGCCCTTCCACCATGAAGCATCCAACATACAATGTCTGCTCTGATAATTGACCAAATATTGAACCGTTTGGTGACTCTAGATCATCACAAAATACTGCAACCTTGCAAATCGCTAAGGGAGCAGTTTTATGTACGCTCGTTTTCTCTAGCACTCGGCTGGCACAGGGAGAACCCTGGATTGGATCCCAAGCATTTCAAAAGACAATCCAGCAAACAAAAATGAGATGGGCTCAATTCTGCAGCACACAGACTAAGAAAGGAAGACACAGAAAGATTTTCATGATCTCTCTGCAAAGATGACACACGAACTCACATTGGTAACCCTAGGAATTAGAAGGATTGCTAGGAGTTTGAGGCCATCCTGGGCTACACAGTGAGTACAAAGCTAGCCTAGGCTAGATGCTAATATAGTTTTCATTTGTTGTCAAAATAGATATTTAAAAGAGTAGTTTGTTGGACATAGTATCATAGGCCTGTGATCCTAGCACTTGAGAGGCCAAGGCTAGACGGTTACAAGTTCAAAGGCAGTCTGGGCTGCTTGACATGACTCTGAAAAGAAAACAAATGAACAACATAAACTTCTTTAAACAATGATCACAAGAGACTTTGGGATAGAGCTCAAATAAAGTCAAATCCCAAGCTCAAATAAAGTCATCTCTAAAATATGAAAAAAAATCAAAGGATAGAATGACCCACTGGTAACAAGTCTGAGAGGAGCTCTGAACACTGGCCGCAGACCCTGGACGGTAAGATGGGAGACAGGAGGCAGAGATGGGAGGCAGATGTGATTCTCTATAATCTCACTTCCTTTTTCTTTCTTTTTTTTTTTTTAAAGCTTGTGTTTCTGGAGAATTATTTTATTTGTTTTAAATAACCAGTGCTGTATAGAGTACTTATCTAGCATGCGTGGACACCTTAGAGTCAAGTCCCAGTGCCATGTGTACAGTCACCCCCAAACCCGCCAACCAACCAAACTGCTCGAAGCAGCCGGCAAGGCCCTTTACCTGTCTGAGTTTTGCAGACGTTTGCATACAGCTCGCTTTGAGTAGGCGCATCTTCAGAACCTTTGGACTCATTCTCTCTCAGAGTCTTTCCTGCTCCCCCCCCCCCCCCCACAAAACAAGACATATAATCATTATGTTGAGTTATTTAGACATGTTTTCCTGTCTTCTCTGCTAAGGGGAAGAATCTTTCATGATTCTAAGTAACATGCCAGTGGCCTCAACTAATGAGGGGGAAAAAGAACATAGGTTTCTATATAGCACTGATGCCTCTTCAATTCAGGGTCCTCCTGACCGGGCCCTGGGAGGCCTTAGCCCGTGTATCATAGTGGAAATGGACACATTTTCTTTCCTTCTTGAAAGGTAGAGGGCTTTGAGTTATCTTCAAGAGATGAGTAAGCTCTATGTCAGCAGGAATCAAAAATTGTTTTTTTGATTGGTTGGTTTTGTTTTTCTGAGGTAGGGTTTCTCTGTGTAGCCCTGGCTGTCCCAAAACTCACTTAGTACACAAGGCTGGCCTTGAACTCTCAGAGATCTGCCTGCCTCTGCCTCCCAAATACTGAGATTAGCAGCATGTTTCACCACTACCTAGCTGAAATCAAACTTTTTTTTTGTTCTGTTTTGTTTTTCAAGACAGGGTCTCTCTGTGTATCCCTGGCTGTCCTGGAACTCACTCTGTAGACCAGGCTGGCCTCGAACTCAGAAATCCGCCTGCCTCTGCCTCCCAAGTGCTGGGATTAAAGGCATGTGCCACCACAGCCCAGCGAAATCAAACATCTTAATGGCACTTTGACAAAAACTCGGGGTGATTTCCTGGTTGAGATGTTTGAGAAGCTGGGTTAAATAGGGGTTTTGGAGTATGGGGTTGTCCTGGAGTCAGTGCTGGGTCTGTGTAAGCTAAGCAGGGGCCACACCACTGCTTTTCAATCAGCTGAGTGCTGCCCTCTGTGACCTTTATCCGTGTAGAAATGGAGGGAGCAGGGGGGCCAGGCATCTGTGAACGAGTCTTATTAATTCAGACAGCATCTCCAGAGCCCTATTCCACAGGCCAAGAAGCAGAGGCCCAGAGAAGCAAAGGTGCCCGGTACCCTACAGCCCTCACCTTGGCACCTGTGTGCTTGAGACACAAATGTTATTTTGTGCAAATCTAGATATTTCTCCACACAAGTGTGCCCAGGGAAAGGGCCACTTTGAAATCTTTACCAGAGAAGGGCTCAGAGGTGAGCAGGGAAAGCCTTCTACCCAGACAGTGAAGGTGTGCTGTCCCTATAGTAGGTCAAGTGGGAAAATAGAGACGTTGCCCTTTGACTTCACACACCCAGCTCCCTGGGAGGTAGCTGAGAAGTGGAAGGCTCTGCCCTTTGAGGGGCTTCTGCTTTGGACCAACTACATGCAATGCAGTGAATGTCAGAAGCCTCTAGTTATAAACAGTATTACACACACACACACACACACACACACACACACACACCACATGTGCACAGCAGCATTGTTTACAGTGGCCTGAAGACAGAATAACCCAAGCATGGGGACCAGGGTGGGGAAATGACATGAGGCTTTCACACAGCCCAGATGGTTCCCCAGCCTAAAAAAGAAAGATATTCTGATATGCAAAGGAAACCAACCACCAGAGCCCAGGCCCTGGGGGGTATGGCGCAGCTGGTAGAGCCCTTGCCAAGCAAGCAGGGGGCCCTGAGCTCATTCTGCAGACCTGTAGTCCAACCACTCAGGAGGACCAGAAGTTCAAGGTTATCCTAACTGCATAGTGAATTGAAGGTCAGCCTGGGATACAGGAGACCCTGTCACAAAATAAAACAAGACGACTACAGTTTCACTCAAATGAAATCCTAGAACAGTCCTGTCTGTAGAGACAGAAAAGCACAATGTGGTTACAGAGCAGGCGAACAGAATGAGGAACCATCTCATGGGCCTAGGGTTTCAGCCTGGGAAGTTGACAAAGGCGGGTGCGGCCTTACAGATGGCCTCACAACAGAGATAAGTGTGACTGTCACACACACAGATGAACTAGCTGAAGCAGGAGCTCAGCTTGTGACTGGGAGGAGATGTTGTTCAGCACCGGACGGGGCCTCACACAGTAAAAGAAAACAGAAAGATGGTGGAATAGAATAGCAAAGCTCTCACAGTGTGTCTGTTTCAGCATAACGTTATGCAGACAGTCTAGGGTTCAGCTGGTAGAGTCTTGCCTGCAGGAAGCTCTAGCTCTTATCCCTACTGACACACAAATTGGGTGCAGGAACATGTGCTTGGGGTCCCAGCCCTAGGGATGCGAAGGCAGAAGGACCAGAAGTCAAGGCATCCTCAAGTGCACGGTGAGTCTGAGGCCATCCCAGCTGCAAGAGACCCAGACTCAGAAAACATATAAGCTGGAAGTAGTGGTGCCAACCTGCACTCTGAAGCTGAGGCTGGAGCATCACTGTGAGTTCTGCCAGCCAGGCAGACTTTAAGAGTACAAAAATTATCAATGATTTTCAGATGGCAGCTACAGTAGTGCCCTGTGAACCTCATGAAGTCCATCTGTTCAACTCTTTTTGTTTGTTTGTTTGTTTGTTTGTTTGTTTGTTTGTTTGTTTGAGACAGGGTTTCTCTGTGTAGCCCTGGCTGTCCTGGAACTCACTCTGTAGACCAAGCTGGCCTCCAACTCAGAAATCCACCTGCCTCTGCCTCCCAAGTGCTGGGATTAAAGGCGTATGCCATCACTGCCCAACCTGGTCTGTTCAACTCTTAATCTCTCTCTCTCTCTCTCTCTCTGTTTTTTTTTTTTTTTTTTTTAAGATTTATTTATTTATTATATGTAAGTACACTGTAGCTGTCTTCAGACCCTCCAGAAGAGGGCATCAGATCTCATTACATACAGATTGATGTGGTTGCTGGAATTTGAACTCAGGACCTTTGGAAGAACAGTCAGTGCTCTTAACCACTGAGCCATCTCTCCAGCCCTCTCTGGTTTTTTGAGACAGGGTTTCTCTGTGTAGCTCTGGCTGTCCTGGAACTTGTTCTGTAGACCAGGCTGACCTCCAACTCAGAGATCCACCTGCCTCTGCCTGAGTGTGTGCCACCACCACCAGACTTCCCTTCCCCCTCTGCCCTGCTGAGTGGGAACAGCACAGGAGCATAGCAGGGAGAACCTACCTTTCTTGTATTTTAGATGAATCAAAAAAGCCAGAACTAGGAATATTACCAGAAGCCCCAGTAACACCCCTGGGAGCAACAGTGCCAGTCGACATGAAGGGCAGCTCTCATCTTCTGTAAGAAAACAGTATTCATAAGTCACCACTGGCTTCCTTGTTCTCTAGGGAAGGCCAACATGGCTGTCACCTGGGTTCACCAGCACACTGTGTATCTGAGATCCCAGCAACTCATGAGAGTTCCCTTACTGGGGAACTGGGGTTCTTACAGTCATACCCTCGAGCCTCCCTTCCCCATGGGCATCACAGAGCAGCCCAGCACTTCATGGTTGGATCCCTCACAGCACGGCTAGGACCCTGTAAGACAGGCACTGGTGTTTACTGAGCAATTTCTAGTTGCCACCTCTGTTTTTTTTTTTTTTTTGAAGACAGGGTTTCTCTGTGTAGCCTTGGCTGTCCTGGAACTCACTCTGTAGACCAGACTGGCCTTGAACTCAGAAATCTGCCTGCCTCTGCCTCCCAAGTGCTGGAATCAAAGGCGTGCTCCACCACTGCCCGGCTAGTTTGTTTACTCTTAACAATGACTACTATCACTGTTAGTAGGCTGGAGAGATGGCTCAGTGGTTAAGAGCACTGACTGCTTTTCTGAAGGGCCCTGAGTTCAAATCCCAGCAACCACATGGTGGCTCACAACCACCCCGTAATGAGATCTGATGCCTTCTTCTGGTGTGTCTGAAGACAATTACAGTGTACTTATGTATAATAAATAAATCTTTGGGCCTGAGCAAGTGGGGTCTACAGGAGTGATCGTAGCTGGTGTAGCTGAGCACGGCCGACCCGAGTGAGCAGAAGTTCTAAAGTCAATTCCCAACAACCAGATGAAGGCTGACAACTATCTATACAGTTACAGTGTGTACTCGTATACATAAAATAAATAAATCCTTAAAAAAAGAATGACTACTATCAAAAGTGCATTTTAGTGCGTATCCATATGCCCACTGGATTAGTCAGGGTTCTCTAGAGTCACAGACCCTATGGAATGTCTCTATATAGTAAGGAAATGTATTGTGATATCTTACAGTCTGTAATCCAACAAGCCCATTTTTAGCTGTGGATGGGAAGTCCAGGAATCTAGCAGTTGCTCAGTCCCAGGAGGCTAGCCGTTTCATCTGCTCTTCTGTAGAAGGTTCCAACAGATGTGCTGGTGAGTAAGTGCAAGCAGGGAAAAGGAGCGAATCTTCCTTCTTCCAATGTCCTTATGGAGGCCTTCAGCAGATGTGGCCCAAATTAAAGTGTGTACCACCAGGTCTAGATCTGGAACTTGCTTTGCCTCGGGCTGACCTTGAACTCAGAGATCTCCTTGCCTCAGTCTCCTGGGATTTAAGGGGTGGACTACCTTGCCTGGGCCTAAGCTTTTCATGACTACTATGTCTCAAGATCTCCATGTCAAGATCCAGGTCAAAAATTGTCTTCCAGCCTCAACCTGGATCCTCTAGAAGATGAGTAAGTATTCTGAATCCCAGGTGTCCCCTCCAATCCTGGATTGTAGTTCATTCCAGATGTGGTTGACAACCAGGAAGAGCCATGACACCCACTTATATGCATGTAAAAGCCATGGAAACTATGCATGTAGAAGTCAGAAGACAAGTTATGGGAGTTGATTCTTCCCACCATGTGGGTCCCAGGGAGCAAACTCAGATCTTCAGACTTGGTGGCAATTGCCCCCAGTCACTGAGCCATGGATATGACTGTCACCCAACCAGTTCCAAGTGTGCAGTGGAGAGTTGGCTCATTCAGGGCCCCAAAGTATTGGTTTTTTCTAACCCTGTGTTCATTTATAGAATTCAGTTGCACAAGTAGTTTGGCTTCCTCTAAAGAGCAGAAGTGGCGTTGCTAAATTGGTGCAAGAGAAAGTCAGAACAGGAAATACAGGACTCTGGTCTACTGTCAAGTTCTACTCTTTTTCTATAACTAGTTTTTTGGGGTTTGTTTTTTTTGTTTGTTTGTTTTTGTTTTGTTTTGTTTTGTTTTGTTTGTTTTTTCGAGACAGGGTTTCTCTGTGTAACCCTGGCTATCCTAGAACTCACTCTGTAGACCAGGCTGTCCTCAAACTCAGAAATCCACCTGCCTCTGCCTCCCAAGTGCTGGGATTAAAGGTGTGCACCACCACTGCCCGGCCTTCATTTATATATATTCATTTTCATTTTTTGAGACAGGGTCTCTCTGTATAGACTTGGATGTCCTGAAACCCCATGGACCAAGCTGGCCTCAAACTCACAGAGATCTGCCTGACTCTGCCTCTCAAGTGCTGCCTAGATTTATTTTATTGTATGTGTTTGACACATTTATGGGTTTAAATAAATTTTTAATAGTAGTAATTCTTAAGAATAAACAAACTGCCGGGCAATGGTGTGGCACTATGTGTGGGTGCTGAGACTTGAACCTGGATCCTCTAGTAGATGAGTAAGTATTCTTATCCATCTCTCCAGCTCCCTTTACTCTATGTTTTGGAAGAATCCAGCAATATGATATGTTATGTGGTTCCTTAACAAAAACACTATAAGGAAGGATGGCTCACCCGTCATGTGTCATGTTACACACATGGTTTTACATGACCCTTAGAATAGTCTCTAGGGTCCAGACATGAACTGATTATGCTTCAAAATGTTACAAATTGCCCCAAAGCTGGAAGAAAGTGGCACATACCTGTAATCCCAGAACTTGGAAAATAGAGCTAGGAGAATCAGGAGTCAGGGTTATCCTTGGCTACATGTGTGAGTATAGAGCCAGCCTAGGCTACTTGAGAGACTACTTCCAAAGGGGGCTTGGGGAAGGAATGCAAGGTCACAGAGCTGGCAAATAGCAGACTAACTGCAGAGCGATAGCCTCACCCCTACCCCTGCTGTAGAGTCTCGTGTAGTCCAGGTTAGCCTCAAACTCATCACTCCACCCACTACTCCGTGCCCTCTAAACGTGACACCCTTGACCTTCAACTGCCTTGACCCCCCCTCCCTCCCGTTTCTCTCTCAAGCTGGAGCTCTGGACATGCCAAGGACCTCAACCAGTCTCCCCATACAGCTAGCTCCTGCTCATCTTTCCAGCACCTTGGACAGGCCCCGGTACCTTACCCAGGTGGTATTTCTTCATGCCTTACCTTTCTCCACACTGTGCCTTTTCCCTTACAATAGCCTGGCCTAGCTTGTGAGCCATGTGTTTGGGTTTTGTGTCTTCCCCCTAGACCAGAGGCCCTTTATGAGGGCAGCAACCAATCAATGTAAGCCAGGGTGTGGTGCACCCTGTTCCTCTAACCTAAGCTGATTAGTGAATCCATGATTATGGAACTTGTGTTTATGTCAACAACCATCTGCCCTGATGGGGCTGGGCAGGTGACCATGTCTTAGGTGTCACCGATGTCCTGGAAGCACCAAAAGTTAACAACAAGCAAGTGCCTACTCCAAGAAGACAGTCACTAGAGATGGATCTGTGAGACTTCATGGAAGATGATCATGCTTGATAAGACAGTATGTCACTTGAACAAACTCCAGGAGGGTCACATATGTATGTCACAAGAATGTAGGCTTGGCAGCCTTACCAGTAGGGTAGAGGAATATATGTTAAGCCACTGGTCCGCACTGCACCACATCCCAGCTCCAGGCCTTGTGTTGGGTTTCCTTTCTCCACTCATTCCTATGACAGCCCCAGTCACCACTTAGTTCATGCCCTGTCACCTGGAGCCTGTAGCATAAAACTGCTGCAAAAAAATCCTGTACTTCTGGCTGAGCTGGCTAACAGTGGTTTCAACTTGATCAGAGCTAGAACACCCTAGAACTCAAATGTCTGGGCAAGTTGTGAGAGGTTATATAGATTAGGTGAACTGAGGGGGACTGCCCCACCCTGAGTGTGGCCGGTATCCTCCCATGGGACAAGGCCCAGAATGAATAAGAGAGAGAATGTAGCTCTGTCGGGCGCTCCTTTAACCCTAGCAGAGGCAGATGGATGTCTGTGAGTCTGAGACCAGCTGGTCTACATAGTGAGTTCCAGGCTAGTAAAGGCTACATAATCAGACTGTGTCTAAAAAATAGTGATAATTACTAAAATTTAAAAATAAAAGATAGAGAGCTGGAGAAATGGCTCAGAGGTTAAAAGCACTGTCTGTTCTTCCAGAGGTCCTGAGTTCAATTTCCAGCAATCACATGGTGGCTCACAAACCATCTATAATGAGATCTGGTGCCCTCTTCTGGCCTACAGGCATACATGCAGACAGAATGATACATACATAATAAATAAATAAATCTTTAGCTGGGCGGTGGTGGTGCATGCCTTTAATCCCAGCACTTGGGAGGCAGAGGCAAGTGGATTTCTGAGTTCGAGGCCAGCCTGGTCTACAAAGTGACTTCCAGGACAGCCAGGGCTATACAGAGAAACTCTGTCTCAAAAAAACCCCAATAATAATAATAATAATAATAATAATAATAATAATAATAATAATAAAATCTTAAAAAAAATAAAGAGAAAAGTGAGCACAAGAATTCATCTCTCTCCCTCTCTCTCTCTCTCCCTCTCTCTCCCTCTCTCTCTGTTCCTATATGTGGATGAAATGTAACTACCAGCCCCCTCCCATTCCTGCTGCTATATGGTCCCTGACTCCTGTCAGGATGGGCTGTTAGTAGAAACTGTGAGCCCTCAGCTCTTCCTTCCTTCAGGTGATTTGCCACAGCAACAAACAAGTGATCGACACACTCGTCTTCTAAGCACACCTCTGGGGAGATTACCCCCTGCTGTGTCAGATTAGAACTAGACATTTGCACCCTAAAACTGAGAGCCATTGACCTGTCTTTCCATCTTACAAAACTTTCTGTAGTGGTGGACGTGATCTCTGCCTGTGCTATCCTGTATGCAGGTACCAGGCACCTTGACTCTTGCACACTAGAAGTGTGACAAGACTGTGGCCTTGAAGTAGTTTTATTTATTTATCGTGTGAGGGTGTCTCAGTATGTAGCTCTGGCTAGCCTGGAAATAGCTAAGGAGACCAGGCTGGCCTTAAACTCATGGAATCCACCTGCCTCTGCCTCTCTAGGGCTGGGATTAAAGGTGTGCCCAACCCTGTAGTGTGTTGAATTTTTTCTTTATCTATATGTATGAGTACATTGTAGGTGTCTACACCAGAAGAGGGCATCAGATCCCATTACAAATGGTTGTGAGCCACCATGTGGTTGCTGGGAATTGAACTCAGGACCTCTGGAAGAGCCAGCTCTCCAGCCTCCTGTATTGAATATTTATAAATGTATCTATTAGTTATTAGTGTGTGCATGCATGCACCTGTACAATGCATATGTGTGTGTGTACAAATGTGTCCAAGCACTGGAGCAGACATGCATCGATGCACATACCACAGCATGCATGTGGAGGTCAGAGAACAACTCTGTGGACTCAGCTCTCTCCTTCCACTTGAGTTCCAAGGATGGAACTCAGGCTTGCGCAGCAAGCAGCTTTACCCTGTTGAGCCATCTTGCCTGCCCTTGGATCTTTACTATCTCTTTGACTGGTTTGAATTTAATTTTACATAGACACATGTGGCTGTGGCCTCCACCTGGTAGACCTGGAGAACCATGGTTCTTCCTGAGGTTTGAGGAGACTGCAGGTACAATGTGTTTAGATCCTTTCTCCCTCTCCCAAGGTCGTCACAGCCAAGGCTGTTGGTGCAGGGCTAGAAGCATGGAGTGGGAAGACAACGGAGAGAAAACTAGAGCTAATGAGGCATGGCTGGGCAGAAAGGGTGCTGGCTGAAAGGCTTCAGGCTTCAAGGGAACGTTGGAGACTGGTGGCTGACTAATCTTGATTAGGTTAGGGAGGGACTAGAAGATCGGTGAAATGCCGGTTTAGAGAATTAGCTAAGCAGGGAGGATCCTCCGGATGTGGGAGTGCCATCTTTTAGACTGATGGCCCAGATAAGGAATAAAAAGAAGGGGAAAAATTAAAAGAGAAAAAAAGGAGAATGCTTGTTTCAGTTGGGCTAAATGGCTATCTTCTCAGACTCTTGACTGAATGCTTTCAGCCTCCAAGGAGGCTGGGCGGTGGTGGTGCACGCCTTTAATCCCAGCACTTGGGAGGCAGAGGCAGGTGGATTTATGAGTTTGAAGCCAGCCTGGTCTACAGAGTGAGTTCCAGGACAGCCAGAGCTACACAGAGAAACCCTGTCTCGAAAAACAAAACAAAACAAAACAACCTCTAAGGGCCCTTCATACCACAGGTGAGAGTCCCATTGGCCACCCAGCCTCCCTTGTATACAGCTGCACTTACTGGCAATTGTGAAGTTGAAATCCTGACTGTATTTTGACGAGTTGGAAACGTTGGAAACATTGTAAACATTGATTTTGCATTTGTAGGGGCCTGTCTTGTTGACATTGGAGATGCTCAGTTGGAAATCCACAGCTCCCCCTCTTCTTCTCTTGCTCTCTAGGTATTTTGTACCCCAAAAGAGTGAATAGGTGATGTCTACTGATGTGTTCTTGGTGGAACAAGACAGAGATACATTTTGGCCCATCCTGACCACATTAATACTTGAGTTCAGATTTGGAGAAGGTAATTCTGCGAAGACAAAATGACACAGAAGGCTTCATTAAATCCACCAGGCAGGACGATGAGAACCTCAGCTTGTGCGGGGAGTGCTTGCCTAGTGCACATAACAAAGTCGTGGATTCATCCTGAACACAGCTTCGATGGATCAGGCATGATGCCTGTAATTCCAGCTCTTGGGAGATGGAAGCCAAAAGGATCAGGAGTTCAGAGCTATCCTTAGCAGTACAAGGAGTTCAAAGCCAGGCTGGGCTACATGAGATCGAGTGTATAGTTAGTACTGTAAGGCTTTACAGGGTCTAGAATCACCTAGGAGATTGCCTCAGGGCGTGTCTTCGAGGAAAGCTGTAGACTGGATTAACTCAGGTGGGAAGACCCACCCTGAATGTATGTGGCCCATCAGAGGTCTGGATTCCCAGACTGAATTATTATTGTTTTGTTTTGTTTTGTTTTGTTTTCGAGACAGGGTTTCTCTGTGTAGCTCTGGCTGTCCCGGAACTCACTCTGTAGACCAGGCTGGCTCCAGACCGCCCGGCTCCAGACTGAATTAAAAAAAAGACACCAGAGAGACAATGAGTCAAGCATCCACTACACAGGAATTTTAGTGCAGCTACAAGGTTGCTCTGGCAAGGGATCACATCGTAAGACCTTCTAGGTCGGTGTGATCTGGCTGGAATGTAGACACACCTTTGCAGACAAAGGCCAGCCTGTTCTAGAGCAAGTTTCAGGTAAAGAAAAGTTGAGGTCCAGGCGCAGTGGTACACACCTTTATCCTAGCACTCAGGAGACAGAGGCATGCAGATCTCTGAGTTCAAGTCAGGCAGTTTGCTTGAGACCTTGAGATGAGAATCAGGAGAGTGGAGCTTGGGACAGTTCAGTTCACAGAGTTCAGAGGCAGTTTTATTGGGACAGTTATTATAGTAAGACAGGTTACAGAGAGAGAACAAGCTAGACACAGGTGGAGACAGAATGAGCCAGAGAATGAGAAGGAGCCCAAAGATTAGAGCATATTGCCAAAGTTAGCATGAGGCCAAGCAGAGCAATGCAGTAAGAAGCTGTGAGGAGCCAGATTGAATCAGTCAGCTTGGAGAGGAGTTTGAGCTGGAACACCTGAGTTAACCAGCCAGCCAGAGTTCAGAAAGAGCTAGAAAGAGTGATCTTATTCAGCAGTAAGTCTCAGAGGCTGAAAACATTCTAGACCTAGATAAGATTGTATGGAGGCTAGAAGCTTCCAGGACTAGGCCTGTGTTAGCAGACTGAAGCAGTAAGCCTCAGAGAGGACAAGTAAATCAGGCAAATAAAAGATAATCTTAACAATCCATAGTCACCTCTCTCTGTTTCCGGACTGTGGATGCTCTGTGACCAGCTGACTCACGTCCCTCCTATCATGACTCTCCAGCCATCACGGGCCATATCTCCCCTTGAAAAGTGACCCGCCCTTCCTCCAGTTGCTTCCTGTCGGATATTTGGTTGAACCTTTCATTTCTCACAGTAGTGAGAAAACCAATACACCCTTTTCAAGGAGGAAGCAAACACCTTAGGGAAATTGTGGTCCTCCCAGTCAACCTCAGTCTTCCCTTTGTTCTTCAGGCCACCGGGTCTACACACCTGTGTTCCATATTGTAGTCTCGTTCACTTTTCCCCAGGTAAAAATTCCTTTACCGCACATCTGTCTCTATGTTTTTGTCTGACTTTCACAGTGGATTTAACTCCCCATTTGTGCTGCTTTTCAGGTAAGACCTGCCGAATTTTCTTATTGTCGATTACATTTCCTATAAGCCAGGGGCAGACCTGCAGCTTGAATCTTTCATTAAATAACACACCTTAATTCAAATCCTATGACACACCCTTCTCTGCTCTCCTGCTGGGATGCCCCATACCCCCCCCCCCCAGCTTTCTTTCTCCTGTAATTTCAGGACTTGGGGGATGGAAGCAGATGGATGGAGAATTTAAGGTCAGTCTATACTGACCTAGTGAGTTCTAGGCCAGCCTACGATACATGAGACTGCCTTCAGTAAGGCCTCGTAGAACTCCTTAAACTCTATCTGCTGTGGCTTTGGTAGCCAGTCTGAAAGCTGGTATACATACATACTCATGTGTGTATTAACTGTAAAAAGGTGTAATATATGCTCTGAGAGTTAATATTAAATTTAAAATTGGGATAAAAGAACTTGTATTTGCTAACTGCTAGCTAGCTATCAAGAGAAATCACAGCCAAGAGAACTGACATAGCTGTGAATTTATTGCTATTCAATAAACTCTGACAGCACAGACACACACAAAGATGTCCATCTAGGCTGCTACATTGTGTGCTCGCCCACACTCAGGACTTAACAGGCTGAAGCAGAAGGATTCTGATGAGTTCAACATCAGCTTCGGCTACATAGTGAGTGCTAGGCTATGTAACAAGATCTTATCACAAACAGTTCGCAGAAAGAAGCTACCTGCTTCTGAAGGGGAGGGGAGACAGGATGAGTTGCACACAATGGCACTTTCAACTTTGTGTGGTTAGCTTGCACCAAAGGATCGATGTATTGCAGAGACTTCAGAAAAGCCAGGATTGGGGCCATTCCTGCTCACTGATGAAAGAATCCACCCTCAAAAGTCATCAGTTTGTGTGCCCAGGTTGGCAGCTGGGCAGCAGCATGCCCGGCTCAGCAGCAGAGAGGGCTCTCTGACTCCACGGCAGAGTTCTTCCCAGGCATAGTATTGGTGGCCTGGATTAATTTAAAAGGTGTTTTGAGTGGGCATGGAGGGCTGGATCCCAGAATTTGGGAGTTGAGGAGTTCTATTCTAGCCTTGGCCACATAATGGAGTTTGAGGCCAGCCTGAGCTACATGAGACTCAGCCTCAAAAGCAAATAAATTAGTAAAATTTTACAAAAATTACCTGAGCGTTTTCTAGCTAAAAGTGATAGATAACAAAGGAAGTTTGGAGGTTTTCATGGTATAAAAAACAATCTTAAGATTTTGCAGGGGGCCAAGTTTCAAGTGGAAAAAAAAATTGCTACAATTAACGCCCTCTCTAAAACTCAGGTCATTCCCCTCCTAGCAGCAGATAATGGAAAGGATCTGTTCTTGGTTGCTGATCTAAAAACACAGAAATCCCTGTAAGTGAACACTCATCTTCAAAGTCAGCCACCTGACCATTTTGATGCCCATGACTTCAGGAAATGAAACTTACCGTTTATTTCCACTCTCTTACAATCCACTGCGGCATTTTGAACTGAAAGAGAAAAGGGAAGATTAGAAAAAAGCTCATTCCCCACATGATTATTTTGAGAGCTGATTCTTGTTTGTTTGTTTGTTCATCTTCATTTTTTTAAGACAAGGTCACTCCAGGTAGCCCTGGCTGGCCGGAAACTCTCTGTGTAGACCAGGGTGGCTCCACAGAGATTCACCTACCTACCTTTGCCTCGCAAGTGCTGACCCCAGAGTCAATTCTTAAAATACCAAATCAGGCTTACGTGCAATAGAAAGAATAAGAGCCCAGAGTAACAGTTTGTCCAGCCAGCTCCTCATTCCCTTGAATGAGATGACAGAGAGGCCCACGGGTGAGTCACCGTCGCCCATGGTTAACTGAGTGACTACAGAGTGGGGCCCGGCTTCTAAGATTCCTCTTCCCAACCGCATGCAGGAAATGAGAGGATTTAAGCAAGTTACTCAACAGGACCCGTGACTCGTTGGTTTAACTGTCCTTCATATTACTGGAACAGATGCTCATCAGCTGCTCAGACCTCAAAAAGATCAGCGATAACTGATCTTTTATTCTCTCTCTCTCCCTGTCCCTCTCCTGTCCCTCTCCCCCCCCCATCTCTCTCTCCCTCCCTTCTCATACTGTGATGCTACAGTTATGCTTTAAGTTTAAATTACAATGATTAAGAGATCTTGCCAGGCGGTGGTGGCACACGCCTTTAATCGCAGCACTTGGGAAGCAGAGGCAGGCAGATTTCTGAGTTTGAGGCCAGCCTGGTCTACAAAGTGAGTTCCAGGACAGCCAGAGCTACACAGAGAAAAAAAACCTGTCTCAAAAAAAGCTCAAAGTAAATAAATAAATAAATAAAAGAGATCTTTAAAAGAAAAATGAAAAATGCCTCTAACATGAGAGCCCCACCTGCCCAAGCACAGCTAACTTCCTGGCATGCTGTCTGCTGTTGTTCCTGTAAGGTAACACAACCTTTGTTTTCGATTTAGACAAGCTTGGCTGCCCCAACTGCACAGCTGTGCTTGGTCACACGTAGGCTGGAAGTATCTAAGCAGAGAGTATGTCAGGATGTGTGCTTGCCCCCGATTGGACAAAGGTGGAAAGTATGTGTACCCCTTGTGAGGTTTGCCTTTCTTCATAAACCTCCGATTAATGTACTTTGGTGACATACTCCAGGAATCCCAAGGATGGACCTGGCCAGGGCTCATTGTCTTAGCCAGCATTGCTTGCTTCAAATTTGGTTCAAAAAATTGTGGTAGTGTTTTTACTCTCACCCAATGGGATCAACACTTCCACATCTCTCCTCCCTCTCCCTCTCCCTCTCATACACACACACACACACACACACACACACACACACACACACACTTCCTAGCTGCTTATGAAGTGAGCGACAGGTTCCAGATGTATAAGCTACATCTTCTCTACATGAGACCTGAAGGTAATCGGAGGAGGGACTCAGAGAGTCCTTTGGCACACTAACCTCAGGTCGGCGGATTCAGACCAGAGCCTCAGCAGCATTGTTTTCAGCTGCTCACAGCACCCCTGAAGGTAAGTAGCACCAGGCTGCTCTCTAAGACCCTCCAGCTACTCTCCTGCCTCTCCATCACCTCAGTGTCCTCTTTTTCTAATCTCCATGACACACAAGGAAACCTGAGGGCCACCTTAACGGGGGCCAGCTGGAGTCACATCCAACCCATACGCATGTAATGCTAGCATCCTAATGGGGGAATCTGACTGTGCATGGTAAATGGACTGCTTGGGTTGGTTTTTTGTTTGTTCTGTTTTGTTTTGTTAAGTCAGCTTAACACAAATGAGAGTCACCTTGGGAGGAGGGAACTTCAACTGAGGGAATCTCTTCATCAGATTGACTGGAATTTAGACAAGTTTACCCATCTGCATGTGTGACATTTTTTCTTTTTTTTTTTAAAGGTTTTTTTTTTTTTTTTTTTAATGTGTATGAGTACACTGTAGCTGTACAGATGGCCATGAGCCATCATGTGGCTGGTAGGAATTGAACTCAGGATGGCCCTGCTCGCTCCAGTGTAAGCTGTACACTGTAGTTGTCTTCAGACGCACCAGAAGAAGGCATCAGATCTCATTACAGGTGGTTGTGAGCCACCATGTGGTTGACCCACCATGTGGTTGCTTGGATCTGAACCCAGGACCTTCGGAAGAGCAGTCAGTGCTCTTACCCGCTGAGCCATCTCGACAGCCCAACATTTTCTTTTCTTTTCTTTTCTTTTCTTTTTTTTTTTTTTCGAGACAGGGTTTCTCTGTATAGCCCTGGCTGTCCTGGAACTCACTCTGAAGACCAGGCTGGTCTCGAACTCAGAAATCCACCTGCCTCTGCCTCCCAAGTGCTGGGATTAAAGGCGTGCGCCACCACCACCCGGCTCCGACATTTTCTTAATGTCGATGATTGATATAGGAGGACCCAGTGACTGTGGGTGGTGTCACTCCTGAGCAGATGATCCAGAGTGAGATACACACACACACACACACACACACACAAGATAATGAGCCACAGAGAGCGAGCAGCACTCCTCCATGGCCTGGGCTTTAGTCCCAGCCTCCAGGTTCCCGCCATGGCTTCCCTGAGCTGTTACCTGGAGGTAGAAGATAAATAACCCTCTTCGTTCCCCAAGTTGTTTTTGATCAGTGTTTTACCACAGCAACAGAAAATAAGATGAGAAAGATAATATCGTAGCCATGGGTACAAAGCATGTCTATAATACCAGAATATAAGAGGAGGATGCTGGGGGATGACTGTGTGTTCCAGGCAAGTGAGGGCTATATAATAAAGTGCAGGTTAGCTTAGGTTGCATAGTAAGACCCTGTCTCAAAAAAGAAGAGCGGCCAAGGATGGTGGCTCAGACCTTTAATTCCAGAGCTTAGGAAGCAGAGGCAGATGGATCTCTTTGAGTTCAAGGCCTCCCTGGTCGCTTATGGATTCCCAGGGCAGCCAGGACTACACAGTAAGACCCTACCTCAAAACAAACATTTCTTTTCTACATTGTAATTTATTTTGTGTGTGGGTGTGTGAGTTTTAGTGTGTGTAGGGATGCATATACCACTTTATACATGTGGCGATCAGAGAATAATTTGTGAGATTCAGTTCCCCTTTCTACCATGCGGGTTCTGGGGCTCCAGCACTAGGTGCTAGGCTTAGCAGTAAGCACTGGACCGTTGAGTCACCTTGCTGACATGGTTGCCTGCCTTTTGATAGTAAAGCCAGAATGGGATGAGGTGGAATTAATTTTCCCCTTGTTGCGTACGTGCTGGGGAAGATGTGGATTTGCGAGCATTTTGGATGCTGAAGTTTTCAGATTAGGGATGCTCGGCTGGCTCATGCTGTGATGGCTGTTTGCCTCACTAAGGCAAGAGAACATGAGCTGGCTGCAGGGGTACAGGCCTGTAATCCCAGACATCAGGAGGCAGAGGCAAGAGGGCCAAGAGTTCAACACCAGCCTCAGCTACATATTGAGTCTAAGGCCAGCCTGGGGTACATGAGACTGTCTGACAAAAATAAAAGGAAGAGAGGAGGGGGGAGAGGGAAGGGGAGGAGGGTACAGCTAGGCCAGATGGCAAAGACCTATAATCCCAGTGCTAGAAAGGTGGGACAAAAAGTTGGAAGTTCAAGACTAGTCTAGCTCCTGACCAGCCTGGGCTACATATCGAGAACCTGTCTAAAATCCAGACAGACACACAGACAAGTGACTGATCTTCTTCTTTTTTTTTTTTTTTT
>NW_022196911.1:102917501-102921770 GCF_008632895.1 Mastomys coucha | reverse complement strand
CTCTGTAGACCAGGCTGGCCTCGAACTCAGAAATCCACCTGCCTCTGCCTTCCAAGTGCTGAGATTAAGATTAAAGGCGTGCGCCACCACCGCCTGGTGACTGTTCTTTAAATTACAAAAAGCAGAAAGTCTAACTGAAAAACTCTATGAGTTTTATTTTTATGGAATGATCCTCATGTATAGTCTAAACAGAGTTGGAGGTTTGAAGACATTACTAAGTAAATGTATTTAATTTTTATTATATATATATATTCTGCCTGGATGTAGGTTTGTGTACTGTATGTATGGATGACTAGTACCTTAAGACTTCAGATCCCCTGGGACTGCCGTTATAAACAGCTTTGAACTGTCATTTGGGTGCTGGCGACCAAACTTCTGGATGAGCATCCGGTGCTCTTAACCCCTGAGCCATCTCTCCAGCCCTGTCCTGTTGTTGCTTGTTTGTTTATTTTGAGACTGAGTCTCACTATGTAGCTCTGGCTCGCTTGGAACCTGCTATGTAGACAAGGCTGAACCACCTGCCTCTGCTCCTGAATGCTAAAGGCATAAGCCACCACACCTAGTAGAGCTTCGTTTGACTCTCCCACAGGTTGACCTAGTCTGTCTCGGTTGGGCAGAGGGAAGTGCTGGGTCTGGAACTTTGTACAAAAGATGCCATTTCTGAGCATTTGTAGTTAAGTTTGGAAAGCAGCAGGAAGTTTGCTGACTGGTGATCTCACACAGAGACCGCAGATGCTATCAGGGGAAGTACCGTTCACAGTTGTTGACAAACGTTGCTAGGGTGCCTCAGCCAGGCCTCACAAAAAGGCAGATGCTCAGCAAAGGTGGCTTGATAAATCTGAGGTGAAGAATCAGTTTGCAGAAGGAGAAGTTCATCCTTGGACCTGACACATCGCCTTAGGCCAGAACGCACGCGAAGTTCAAGGGTTCGTGGCTCATGATGCTGTGTGGTCCGGATGCGGCAGACTGCAATGAACACGACAGGTGGCCGCCGAGGGGGTCCTCTCTGCCGAGTGGCGAGCCTGTAAGGATGACCTCACTCAGTCTTTAGGGAGTATCTAGTTACTCTGCAGAAGCGTTATGGGCAATACTGAACACACAGTAAAGATATATAAATATAGGGCTCAGTAGATATCAGAAATTCAGAACAGGGGCTAGGGAGATAGCTCAGCAGCTAATAGCACTTGCTGCCCTTCCACAGGACCCAGTTCTGTTCCCAGCCCCCAGCTGGATGGCTCACAACTGCTTGTAACTCCGGTTCCTCTTCTGCTCTCTATGAGCATCCACAGGCACAGGCACTTACTACACATAAAGAACTTTTTAAAGGTACATTTATTATTTATTTTATGTATATGAATACACTTGTAGCTGTACAGATGGTTATGAGCTATCATGTGGTTGCTGGGAATTGAACTCAGGACCTCTGTTCACTTCTGCCCAAAGATTTATTATTATATGTAAGTACACTGTAGCTGTCTTCAGACACCCCAGAAGAGGGAGTCAGATCTCATTACCGATGGTTGTGAGCCACCATGTGGTTGCTGGGATTTGAACTCAGGACCTTCAGAAGAAAAATCAGTGCTCTTAACCACTGGGCAATCTCTCCACCTCTATAGGTGTGTATGTATGTATGTATGTATGTATGTGTTTATTTCTGTGTTTGTGTGTGTTGTGTGTATACACATATAGGCTAGGCCCCTTGGAGCCTGTGTTACAGACAGTTGGAGCCTCTCAAAGTGTATTCTGGGACTAACTCTAAATCCTATGAAAGAATAGTGCATATACTTGACACTGAGCCTTCTCTTCAGGCCCATCAAATAAGTTAAATTTTTTTTTATTAAATTGATTTATTTATTCACTTTACATCCCAATATCAGCCCTCCTCCTTTCAGTACACCCTTACACAGGTCCTCCCCCCATTCCTCCCTCCCCTTCTCCTTTGAGACAGGGGGGCCATGCCGGGTGGTGGTGGCGGACGCCTTTAATCCCAGCACTTGGGAGGCAGAGGCAGGCGGATTTCTGAGTTGGAGGCCAGCCTGGTCTACAGAGTGAGTTCCAGAACAGCCAGGGCCATACAGAGAAACACTGTCTCGAAAAACAAAAAACAAAAACAAACAAACAAACAAACAAAAAACAGAGACGGGACCCCCCTCTAGGTGTTACCCCCCCACACACTAATCCCCCTACTTTTTCTCCCTTTTTTTTTGGGTTTGGTTTTTCGAGACAGGGTTTCTCTCTATAACTCTGGCTGTCCTGGAACTCACTCTGTAGACCAATTCGAACTCAGAAATCCGCTAGCCTCTGCCTCCCAAGTGCTGGAATTATGGTTTTGGCTTCTTTGTCAAAGATCAGATGTCTGTAGGTGTGTGGTTAATTTCTTGATCTTCAGTTTGACTCTATTGATCAACCTGGGTGTTTCTATACCAATACCGTGCAGTTTTTATCACTATTGCTCTGTAGTACAGCTTGAGGTCAGAGATGGTGATTCATCCAGAAATTCTTTTATTGTTCAGGATTATTTTAGCTATCCTAACTTTGTTTTTTTCATATGAAGTTGATAATTATTCTTTCAATGTCTGACAAGGATACTGTTGGAATTTTGATGGGGATTGTGTTGAATCTGTAGATTGCTTTTGGTAAGATGGCCATTTTTCACTATGTTAATCTCACAAATCCATGATCGTGGGGGATCTTTCCATCTTCTGATATCTTTCTCAATTTCTTTCTTCAGAGACTTGAAGTTCTTGTCAAAGAAGTTCTAACTTCTTTGGTTAGACTTAAACCAAGGTATTTTATATTATTTGTGGCTATTGTGAAGGGCGTTGTTTCCCCAACTTCTTTCTCAGCCCGTTTGTCATCTGTATAAAGGAAGGTTACTGATTTCTTTGAGTTAATTTTGTATCCAGACACTTTGCTAAAGGTATTTATCAACCGTAGTTCTCTGGTAGAATTTCGGAGGTCAGTTATGTTTACAATCATATCATCTGTGAATAGCAATACTCTGACTTCTTCCTTTTCAGTTAGGTTTCCCTTGATCTCCTTTTCTTTCCTTATTGCTCCAGCTAGTACGATATTGAAGCGATAGGGGAAGAGTAGACAGCTTCATCTTATCCCTGCTTTAGTACAATTGCTTTCTCGCCCTTTAATTTGATGTTGGCTATTGGCTTTTTGTCTATTGCCTTTATTGTGTTTAGGTATCCACCTTGTACCCCTAATCTCCCCAAGATTTTGAACAGGTGTTAGATTTTTGTCAAAGGCTTTTTCAGCACCTAATGAGATGTTCATGTGGGTTTTTTTTTCTTTCAGTTTATTTATATGGTGGATTACATTGATGGATTTTTGTATACTGAATCACCCCTGTATCCCTGGGATGAAGCCTACTTGTTGAAGCCTGGGATGATGTCTTTGATGTTCTTGGGTTTGGTTTGCAAGTATTTTATTGAATATTTTTTTCATAAATGTTCATAAGTCTGAAATGGTCTGAAATTTTCTTTGTTAAGTCTTTGTGTGGTTTAGAGTGACTCTGGCCTCATAGAATGAGTTTAACAATGTTCCTCCTGTTTTTATTTTGTGGAAAAGTTTTCAGAGTATTGGTATTAGCTCTTTTTTGAAAGTCTGGTAGAATTCTTTGCTAAACCATCTGGGCCTGGGCCTTTTTTTGGTTGGGAGACTTTTACTGACTGCATCTATTTCCTTAGGGGTTATGGGACTGTTTAGATGGTTTACCTGATCTTGATTTAACTTTGGTACTCAGCATCTGTCTACAAAATCATCCATTTCTTTTAGATTTTCCAGTTTTGTGAAGTACAGGCTTTTGAAGTAAAACCTAGTAATTCTTTGAATCTCCTCAGTGTCCATTGTTATGTCTCCCTTTTTATTTCTGATTGTCTTAATCTGGGTACTGTCTCTCTGCCTTTTAGTTGGTGTGGCCAAGCATTTGTCTGTGTTGTTGATTTTCTCAAAAAACCAGCTCTTGGTTTTGTTGATTCTTTGTATTGTTCTCTTTGTTTTTAATTGAAGAATTTCAGGCCCCAGTTTCATTATCTCCTGCCATCTTCTCCAACTTATTTTTTTTCAAAGATTTTATTTATTATTATAAATAATAATAGCTGTCTAATAGCTGTAGCTGTCTTCAGTTGTACCAGAAGAGGGCATTAGATTTCATTATGGGTGGCTGTGAGCCACAATGTGGTTGAACTCATGACCTTTGGAAGAGCAGTTGGTGGGTGCTCTTACCCGCTGAGCCATCTTGCCAGCCTTTTTTTTTTT
>NW_022196911.1:102872942-102917423 GCF_008632895.1 Mastomys coucha | reverse complement strand
TCAGAAATCCTCCTGCCTCTGCCTCCCAAGTGCTGGGATTAAAGGTGTGCGCCACCACTGCCCAGCCTTCTCCAACTTCTTTATGGAGGCACTTGATGCTATGAACTTTTCCTCTTAGAACTGCTTTCAGTGTGTCCCATAACTTTGAGTATGTTGTGCCCTAATTTTCATTGAATTCTAGAAAGTCTTTTAGCTTCTTTCTTTCTCTCTTTCTCTCTCTCTTTCTTTTTTTCTTTCTCTCTTTCTTTTTCTCTTTCTCTCTCTTTCTTTTTCTCTTTCTCTCTCTCTCTCTCTTTCTTTCTTTCTTTCTTTCTTTCTTTCTTGACCCAGTGATCACTGAGTAGAGAGTTGTTCAGTTTCCATGGATATGTTTCCATTGCTGTTGAAGTCCAGTTTTAATCCATGATGATCTGATAAGATGCAAGGGGTTATTTCAGTCTTCTTGAATCCATTGAGACTTGCTCTGTGATTGCTTATATGGCCAGTTTGGAGAAGGCACTGAGAAGATGGTGTATTTTGTGTTAGGGTGAAGTGTTCTATAGATACCTGTTAGGTCCGTTTGAATATAACCTCTGTTTATTTCATTATTTCTCTCTTTAGTTTCTGTCTCAATGACCTGTCCATTGGTGAGAGTGGGGTGTTGAAGCCTCCCACTGTTAATGTGCAGGGTTTGATGTGTGACTTGAGCTTTAGTAACGGCGCATAGATGTTCAGAATTGAGATGTCCTCTTGGAGGATTTTTCCTTCGATGAGTATGACATGTCCTCACCTGTCTCTTTTGATTATTTTGGGTTGAAAGTTTATTTTATTAGATATTAGAATAGCCACTCCAGCTTGTTTCTTGGGTCCATTTGCTTGGAAAACTTTTCCCAGCCCTTTCTCTGAGATAATATCTATCTTTGTTGCTGAAATGTGTTTCTTGTATACAGAAGAACGATGGATTTACACATCCATTCTGTTAGGCTGTGTCTTTTTTATTAGGGAATTGAGTCTGTTAATGTTGAGAGATATTAATATTGTTGTTGTTGTTGGTAGTGGTTGTGGTGGTGGTAGTAGTAGTAGTAGTAGGTGTGTGTGTGTGTTTTCCTTCTAATATTCTTTATACGGCTGGATTAGTAGAAAGATATTGTTTTGGTTTTGTTTTTGTTTTTTGAGACAGGGTTTCTCTGTATAGCTCTGGCTCTCCTGGAACTCACTCTGTAGACCAGGCAGGCCTCGAACTCAGAAATCCACCTGCCATGCTGGGATTAAAAGCATGTACCACCACTGCCCAGCAGAAAGATATTGCTTAGATCTAGTTTTGTCCGGGTATATCTTAGTTTCTTCATCTATGGTAATTGAAAGTTTTGCTGGATATAATAGTTGGGTTGCCATCTGTGTCTCTTAGTGTCTGCAAGACAGCTGCCCAGACCCTTCTAGCTTTTAGAGTCTCTGTTGAGAAGTAGGATGTAAGTCTGTTAGGTCTTCCTTTATTTGTTAGTTGGCCTTTTCCTTGCAGCTTTTTTGTTTGGTTGGTTGGTTTTGGGTTTTGGGTTTTTGGTTTTTCGAGATGGGGTTTCTCTGTGTAGCCCTGACTGTTCTGGAACCTCATTCTGTAGACCAGGCTGGCCTGGAACTTAGTAATCTGTCTGCCCCTGCCTCCCAAGTGCTGGGATTAAAGGTGTGCACCACCACCGCCTGGCTCTATTTGTTTTCTTTATTGCTTCTATCTCCATTTTCAGGTCTTGGACAGTTTTATTCATAGCCTTCACTTATTTGATTGTATTTTCCTGTATTTCTTTATATTTATTTGCCTCCTCTTTTAATGCTTCTACCTGTTTGAATGTATTTTCCTGTATATCTTTAAGGAATTTATCACTTCCTCTTTAAAGGCCTCTTATCATTTTTATAAAATTAGATTTAAGATCATCTTCTCATGCTTCATTTTTATTTCAATATCCAGGCCTTGCTATAGCAGGATAGCTGGGCTATGGTGGTATCATATTCCCCTGGGTCTTATTAACTGTGTTCTGTGCTATCCTTAAAGCGTCTGGTTTTCCTTGGTGTTGGCTGGAAGGTGGGGGAGCCATGGGACCAACAAGGGAGGTCAGGGGACCCGGACCCGACTCTGCTGGTTGTGCCTCGGGTGGATCCTACTAGCAAGGGATTAGTGGGGCAATGTTCCCAGCTCTTAGTTCTTGGGGGTCTCCACAGTCCTTCACAGGGAAGCAGGATGCTCTTGGGCTCCCACAAGGCTCCTCGTGACTGAAGGGCGAGCCCAGAGCTAGACAATGGAGGTCCGGGGACAGTGCTCACAACTCACCAGTTCTGCCTGTGCTCTAGAGTGGGACTGAGAAGAGACTGGTGGGGCAGGGTTCCAAGCTGGTAGTTCTTTGGGCCCCCAGAGGCCTCCACAGACCATCAAATACTTTTTTTGTTTTTGTTTTTAAGAAAAAAGATGGCCTTAATGTTTAAATGAAGAGGTACCTTAATGGATATAGGCACTGACTGCTCTTCAAAAGAACCTAGATTCAATTCCTGGCACTCACATAACATCTCAAAAACAGGCATAACTCCAAACCCAGGGACTCTCACGCCCTCTCCTGGCATCCATAGGCTCTGCATGCACGTGATGCATAAACACGCATGCAAGGAAAACACCAATTCATCTTCAGTCACATAGTGAGTTTGAGACCAGCCTGGGCTGCACAAGACTGTATCTCAAAAAATTAAATAAATAGCCGGGCAGTGGTGGCGCACGCCTTTAATCCCAGCACTTGGGAGGCAGAGGTAGGTGGATTTTTTTGTCCTTATGCCTCAGCCTCCTAAAAAGCTCAAAACCCAAGCTAATGCTGTCACGTCCTGCTAAACCACAGTTTACAGCTGTAAATGTTTCAGATTTAGGGAGGGCTGTGTGTCCATTTTTTCCAATTTCCATTAGATGGCGCCATTGTCAAATTTCTGTAATTTTTAAAGTTCCTGGATGGAACCACACCATTCACCTTTGCCTTTAATTGTCTTGTTTTGACTTTTTCTCTTCTTTCCTCCTTTCTTTCCTTCTTTCTTTCTCTCTTTCTTTCTTTCTCTCTCTCTTTCTTTCTTTCTTTCTCTCTTTCTTTCTTTCTTTCTTTCTTTCTTTCTTCTCTCTCTCTCTCTCTCTCTCTTTCTTTCTTTTGTTCTTTATTTCTTTCTTTTGTTCTTTCTTTCTCTCTTTCTTTCTTTTCAGGATAGGGTTTTTCTGTATAGCTTTGGCTGTCCTGCAGACCAAGCTTGTTAGTTAGAAGGCAGCTCATTTCCGGACAGACCACACCAGACCAGCACAGTCCCACAAGAAGAGACTTTTTTTTTTTTTTTAAATGGTGGGTGGGAGGGGAGGGAGCAAAGAAGAGGGGGAAAAAGAAGAAAAAAAGGCGAGGGGTCGGGGCTTCTGTCTTTTATTCAGGCCGTGACCTTAAGTGTCAGGTAATGACATGCACAGGTGAGGCATATGCTGGGAGTATGTGGCAGTTGCCATGGCAACAGACCTGAGGGTCCTTGTCGCCTGGGGATGACGTCATCACTGGATTCAGAAGCTGGTTGTAAAGCCACTTCTAATGCTAACAAAGATGTCCTCAAACTCACGAGATCCACCTGCCTCTGCCTCCCTGGTATTGAGATTAAAGGCCTGAGCCACCACCACCTGTCTTGTATTTTTCTTTCTTTCTTTCTTTCTTTCTTTTTTTTTTTTTTTTAAAAAGTTGTGTCTTTGTTTTAATGTGGAGTACCTGTCAGCGCACCACATGGCCAGAAGAGGGTGTTGGATGCCCTCAAATCAGAATTGCAGGCACTGCATGTAGGTGCTGGGAAAGGATAGAAAGCAGCAAGTGGGCCAGGCGGTGGTGGTGCAGGCCTTTAATCCCAGCACTTGGGAGGCAGAGGCAGGCGGATTTCTGAGTTTGAGGGCAGCCTGGTCTACAGAGTGAGTTCCAGGACAGCCAGGGCTATACAGAGAAAACCTGTCTCAGAAAACAAAAAAACAAAAAAGCAAGCAGCAAGTGCTCTTAAGCACCCAGCCAGCTCTCCAGAGCTGAGTTTCTGGGTGTACACTTACAAAAAAGTTTCCTGTCCACCGCCCTCCAGAACTGAAGATTGAACCTAGAGCCTCAAGATTGCCAGGCAAGCTGGGCAGTGGTGGCACACACCTTTAATCCTAGCACTTGGGAGGCAGAGGCAGGCAGATTTCTGAGTTTGAGGGCAGCCTGGTCTACAGAGAGAGTTCCAGGACAGCCAGGGCTATACAGAGAAACCCTGTCTCGAAAAACAAAACAAAAAACAACAACAAAAATAAGAATGCCAGGCACATTCTGCACCACTACCTCCCAACCCCCATTTCAATTTTGATTTGAAACAAGGTCTCAGTATGCTCCCTATGATTGCTTTGGACTCTGTACCCATCAGCCCCAGATCTGGGCTTTTTCTGTGTCAGCCCCTTGAGTAGCTTGGATCGCACGTGCCTGTGTCTACAGCTGTGGCTTAAAACTATACCTTGTTATCTGTAACTTAAGCTTAGCTGAGCATCCTCTATTTTTATTTACTAAGTCTAAGGACTCTATATGTTGTAAATATATGCAACTTGCAACCGTCACCCCAATTCAGTCTCAGAAACTTTCCATCACCCCAGAGGTCCCCCTTGCCCATCTGCCACTGCTTCCCAAGACCAAGTTTGTTTTGGCTTCTTATGCTTGTTTGTTTTCTTTGGTTTGTGGGGTTTGGGGAGGTCATCTGTTTTATTTGTTTGATTCGGAGACAGTGTTTCTGGCTGTCCTGGAACTCACAGAGATCCTCCTGCCTCTTCCTCCTGACTGCTGCTATGCCCATCAGAGATTTTTTAAGTGTGGAGAACTGGCTGTTGCACAATTTAGTTAGTGCTGAATCATTTACATGCGGAATTTGATTTCATTTTCAAGTGAGGCTAGAGGGAAAGCTGTCCTGGGAGGAGTTTGCCCGTCGGCCTCTGGTCTGCACGTGGGTGGGTTATTTTGATCTCTTGATGTTCCCTCCATAGCTGTGGCCAGGCTGAACCTGGTGGCCTAGAACTGAAGGCGGGATTTCTTCCAGGTCCAGCAAGGGCAGGCAGGAAGGGAGGGGATGGTGGACATTCAGAAGGGCTGTGTGAGCCTACCACATGCTACTCTGACAAAATATTGATCGTTTGTTGTCTGCACCAGTCTTAAAGGAACATCTATCCTAAGGAAATATTAGGGATAATGTGCCTAGCACTGTGCTCAGGGGCCAGAGCATAACCAGCCATGGGACACCTTTGCTAAACACCAATTAATAGTGAAACCGTGGGCTGGAGAGATGGCTCAGCAGTTAACAGCAATCACCGCTCTTCCAGAGGTCCTGAGTTCAATTCCCAGCAACCACATGGTGACTCACAACCATCTATAGTGGGATCTGATGCCCTCTTCTGGTGTGCTGAGACAGCTACAATGTACTCATATAAATAAAAATAAATACATTTTTTTTAAAAAGCAGTCAAAGCATGACAGCCTGGTCTAGAGAGCAAGTTCTATGACAGCCAGGACTACACAGGGAGCCCCTATATCAAAAGGAAAAAAAGTCAAAGCATTTGACCAAGGAGTATTTATTCATAAAGATGGCCCTCTTCACTTACTATCTATGCACTTATTTAATTTGTGTGTTATTTTGGCTGCATGTATGTTCATGAGCCAGGTGTGCTGTGGAATCATGAACCCAGACCATCTGGGAGAGCACAGTGGGTTTGGGTTTTTTGTTTGTTTGTTTTTGTTTTTCCAAGACAGGGTTTCTCTCTGTAGCCTTGGCTATCCTAGAAAACTCTGTAGACCAGGCTGACCTCAAACTCAGAAATTTGCCTGCCTCTGCCTCCCAAGTGCTAGGATTAAAGGCGTGTGCCACCACTGCCTGGCTAAGCAGAAGGGTTCTTGCCTGCTGAGCCATCTCTCCAACCCTCCTGCCTCAGTCTCTCCAGTGGTAGGATTATGAATATGCACCACTCCACACAGCTGACTCTTGCTTTTTAATTATCTCTTCAAGCTATTGTCCTTCGTGTGAGTGCATGGAGTGTGTAGATGGCACAGCTGCCACAGTCTGCATGTAGAGGTCAGAGGGCAGCTTTGTGGAACTGGTTCTCCATCTCCTCCTTTAGTTGGATTCTGGGACGGAACGCAGGTTACCAGGCTCACACCCCTGCCAGCCGAAGCATCTCTCGGACCCCTGACTTCTGCTTTAAGGCAATAACAGCAGAAGTTGGCCATGGTGATGCAAACTTTTAATCCCACCATTGTGGCTTGTGACGAGGAAGAGGCAGGCAGAGCTCTGTGAGATTGAGTCCAGCCTGGTGAGTTCTAGGACAGCCAGTGAAACTCTGTCTCAAAAATAAAACAAAACAAAAAAGGAGAGAGGGCTGGGATAGCCTCTGTCTTTCCTTTTTGGCACTAAAAATCACGTGTGATGTTGGGTAGTGGTGGCACACACCTTTAATCTCAGCACTTGGGAGGAATAGCCAGGCTGATCTCTCTGGTTTGAGGCTAACCTGGTCTACAGAGCAAGTCTCAAGACAGCCAGAGCTATATAGTGAAACTCTGCCTGGAAAAATACCCCAAACCAAACAAACAAAAAACCAAAATGTGTGCCCATGTGTGCACATGTGTGCATCTGTCTGTCTGTCAGTCAGTGAGTGTAGAGGCATGCATGACATAGTACACATCCTGGTGTGGTCAGGACAGCTTCTGGCATTGGGTATTTCCTTCCTATCTTCCACCATGTGGGTACCAGGAATTGAACTCAGGTCATCAGATTTGACTGTAGCTACTCTTTATCCACTGAGCCATCCCACCTGCTTTTTGTTGTTTTGAGATAAGGTCTTTCTTGCTCTCTGTAGTCCTGGCTGGACTGGAACTCCTTATGTGGCCCAGTCAACACCAGGTAATTCTCTTGCCTCCTTGTCAGGAATTCTGGAGTTGTAGGTACTCCGGTGGTTCTGAAGACCCAGACACATGTCTTAGAGGCCCAGGCCTCCAACCACCGTGGCGCCTGGAGTGGGTTTGCAGGGAACCCAGAGAAGGGAAAAATCCTGGAGCTAGCTCCCATCCCAGTAATTTATCACTATGGAAACAGAGCTCTCTTCCGCTGTCCCTGCCGCGGCTGGGGACGCATTGTTGATGCCACAGCAGCACAGGTCACAGTTCCTTCCTCTTTCCTGCTGCAGAAATGCCACAGTAACCTACGTGGCCTCAGCACTGCCACTCACACCTGAAGGACCGGGCTTGGGAAAAACAATGGGGCTGGATTCCCCTGGGCTTCAGGGACCTTCTGGGCCAGGGAGGACCTGAACAATGCTGGCACAGAACAATGCAGCCTCAGTGGCCCAGCCTTCTCCTTCCTTCAGGGGCCTCTGGAGTCAGGGGGTTAAAAATGGATCTACAGTTCTCAGGTAGCCAAAGACTGAAATGTCAAGGCCCTTTGTGTGGTCAAGGGCTCCCAATGAGCGCTACCGGTTTGGGAGATCCCAGTAGGAATCTGTTCTCCAATTAAAGCTGCAGATGAGTTCCTCATATACCTAGGCCAGATTTGGGGACAAAAGGTCCCCAGGCAAGAACTAAGAGCATCCCAGAGACAATGAAGGAAGTCCCTTAGTTAGGATATTTCAACCCACTGCCAGGCCTGGCAGTCACTGGCCACTCACATCACCAGGTCCTACTGAGTACAGGGACAATATGAGTTAGTCCTTGGTGGTAAGGCTTTATTTAGTGCAGCTCACTTCGCCTCTTCTGGCTCAGAGGATGCTCCTCTGAGTGCTTAGGGACCAGCGGAAGCAGGGGACTTCCACACTATGCTCTACAGCCTGAAGGGTCTCCCGAAGCCCTACAGAGCTGAAGGTCATGGGAGTCCCCAGATGCTGTGTTACCCCAACAACACTGGCCTCAGCACTTACTGCCTCCTTCCCCTTTAAAAAGATATTTTAAATCAAGACAATAAAATATTCACGTTCATGGGCCGTGAACAGTACAGAGGGGCTAAGCCTTTCTCCTGTCTCCTCAACAGTAATATTCAGTAGAGGAGGGCCTGGTAGCACATGCTTGCTGGGGCAGGAGAGAGACTGGCATGAGCTCAAGGCCAGCAGGTCCCACACAGTACCCCATCTTAAACACCACAAGGTGGGCATTCCCGTAGATTCCATCCGAAGATCTGACTCTTCCTGGTATTTCCTGTGTTCTTTGTGTCTGCTTGTGGGTGATATTCTGTGCAGCTTTGTAACCTTTGCAGATCCCTGTACAGAAAACTAGGCAGTACCCTCATAAGGTCCAGTGAGGTGGCTTGGAGTGGAAATGCTTTCTGTGGAAACCTGGCAACTGGAATTGATTCTCACCATGCGTGTGAAGGAGGAAGGAGAGGATTATGGCCACAAAGTTGTCCTTGACCTCTGCATATATGATGTGGCCTTCACATGCCCAAACGTCATGTGCACACACGAGGCTAAAAGTAAATTTATTTTATATATGTTTGAGACAGGGTCTCACCATGTAGCCTTGGCTGGCCTGGAACTGGCTATGGAGAGCACACTGGCCTTGAAGTCACAGAGATCCACACAGCTCTGTCTCCTGAGTACTGGGACCAAAGGTATTTGCCATCATACCTGGCTGATAATATTTCCTTTAAAAAAAAAATAGTACTAAAGGGGAAGAGCCATTGAACCATTCCAAAGCACAAGAGTTCCTCACCTGTCCCTGGGGATCATCCCACTTCCTCCTGGCTTCCGGTCCTAACATCTGCTGCTATTATGGGCTGTGTATATACCATTCCAAGATGCTTAGGACCCAAAGAATTTTAGATTTCCTGATTTATTTGTTCATATCTTGGATTATTATTTCACATATGATATATCCAGAGGACATATTGTCAAGACAGGATAGATGTCATTCACGCACTCTATAGTTTATAGACTTAACCCAAAGATAATTTTATACTGTATCTTAAGTATTGTTGTGCAGGAAACAAAGATTTGCATTGTGAATTCCATACCATGGAAAAGAGTTTATAATTTTGGAGCATTTTGGGTTTCTACATTCTGGATTAGGGGTGCTCAACCTGTGATCTATCCTCTCTCTGCAGATTTATTTTTGATGTTTCAAAAACGTTTCACAAATTGGATCCTATCTGGGGCAAGAGATTAGCTTCTTTGTTTGTTTGGTTTTTGTTTTCCTCTGAATAATCCCTGGAAATTCAACCAAGTTCCCTTTTTGTCATTAGATTAATATCTTGTCGTCTTAGTGTACTGACATTTATTAGTCATTCACTCACTGAGGAACATTTACTTTCTCAAGAAATCTGAAATTGAAAATCTCCTTGCTGTGACCAGTCATGTATGGTGTGTGTGTGTGTGTGTGTGTGTGTGTGTGTGTGTGTGTATGTGTGAGTGTGTGTATGTGTATGTATGTGTGTGTATTCAAGCACACATGTGGGTGGAAGCATGTGCCATAGTGAGAGAGGAGGTCAGAGTATTCCCATTTCCACCCTTAGGTAGGGTTCCAGGAATTGCATTCAGGACACCAGGGTGACATCTTTGGTTGGCAAGAGCCTTAAGCCCCCCAGCCGTCTCTTGCTCTCTCCGCTTTGGTTTGGTTTGGTTTGGTTTGGTTTTGAGACAGGGTCTCCATAGACCAGGCTGGTCTTGAGTTCACAGAGATCTACCTGCCTCTACCTCCAGAGTGCTGGAATTAAAGTGTGCATCACCAAGCCTGGCCCCTCAGCTATCTCAACTGGTCCATTTTTTTGCGGGGGAGGGAGGGAGCGGGGCTTCAAGACAGGGTTTCTCTATACAGCCCTGGCTGTCCTGGAACTCACTCTGTAGACCAGGTTAGCCTTGAGCTCAGAAATCCACCTGCCTCTGCCTTCCAAGTGCTGGGATTAAAGGTATGCAACACCACCACCTGGCCTTTTTTTTTTTTTTTAATTAAAAAAATTTTAACTCGGGACTGGTGAGATGGCTCAGCAGGTAAGAGCACCGACTGCTCTTCCAAAGGTCCTGAGTTTGGATCCCAGCAACCACATGGTGGCTCACAACCACCCATAATGAGATCTGATGCCCTCTTCCGGTGCATCTGAAGATAGCTACAGTGTATTATACCAGATCGAGTGGGGCAGAGTGAGTGGGGGCCGGTCCTGAGTTCAATTCCCAGCAGCCACATGATAGCTCACTGCCATCTGTACAGCTACAGTGTACTCATACACATAAAATAAATAAATCTTAAAAAAAAAAAAGTTTTAGGGCTGGAGAGATGGCTCAGTGTTTAAGCGCACTAGCTGCTCTTCCAGAGGTCCTGAGTTCAATTCCCAGCAACCACATGGTGGCTCACAACCATCCAAATGGGATCTGATGCCCTCTTCTGGCGTGTCTGAAGATAGCTACAGTGTACTTATATAAATGAAATAAATAAATTTTAAAAAAAAGTTTTAACTCTGTGTGTGTGTGAGTTTTAACTCTGTGTGTGTGTGTACACACCAATAGACATGCACACACAGATGCGGTCAGAGGACACCTTGTCTGAGTTGGTTTTGTTCATCTTATGCGTCCCAGGGGTTGAACTCAGGTTCTTAGTCTTGGCAGCAGGTCCTTTACCCACTGAGATGTCCTGCCAGCCCCATCAACTGTTCTATTTTATTTTACTTTTTTTAGATTTTTATTTATTTGATGCATGTGAGTACACTGTAGCTGTCTTCAGACACACCAGAAGAGGGCATCGGATTCCATTACAGATGGTTGTGAGCCATCACTTAGGTGCTGGAAATTAAACTCAGGACCTCAGGAAGAAGAGTCAATGGTCTTAGCCACCGAGCCATTTCTCCAGCCCCAGCTGTTGTAGTTTTAAAGAGCTCTAACTGAGTGAGCATCTGGGAGGCCCCTCCCTAAGACCCGGAACAGTTTTTTTATCCCAGTTTTAGCAGTGTTCACATGGCTCCTGGCTTTGTCCTGAGTCACATGACTCCCTCTGCTGTCCACAAGCACCTTTTCCTGTGCTTATTCTCAAACTCCAACTTGGCTGCCCTTTAAAACAATGATTTTTTTGTTGTTGTTGTTGGTTTTTTTTGGTTTTTCAAGACAGGGTTTCTCTGTGTAGCGCTGGCTGTCCTGGAACTCACTCTGTAGACAGGCTGGCCTCGAACTCAGAAGTCTGCCTGCATCTGCCTCCCAAATGCTGGGATTAAAGGCGTGCAAACACCACCACCTGGTCTTTTTTTTTTTTTTTTTAAATTAAAAAAAAAGTTTTAACTCGAGGCTGGCGAGATGGCTCAGCAGGTAAGAGCAAGTGCTGGGATTAAAGGCATGTACCACCACTGCCCCGTAAACAATGTTTTTTTTTGATGTATCTATTTATTTTGATTGTGTTCAATCGGGTAATGAAGCTGTGAAGAAGCAGGAAGCAGTGAGACAGCTGCATAGAACAGAGTGAAGAATTGCATCCTAGAGTAACCCCAGGAACTAAGTATTTCATATTTTGTATGTCTGACCACTTCAGCTATGTTCTCGGCCAATGTTTTTTTTCTATTGTGTGGCATTTCAAGATGTCTGAAATGATTTTCTCCAGGCTCAGAGAGGACTCAGGGCTGGAGTCAGCCATGGGAGTTACAACTTACCCCATGGCCCAAGACAATCAACTGTGTGGGTCAACCGTGGGTGCTCTGGCCAAGTGCACTGGTCTCTCTGAGAGGTTCCTTTCTCTTGTGAAAGCATGAGGTGATAGGGCAGGGGTGGAGAGGCAGGGTGGCGGGGTGTATGTGTGTGTGTGTGCACGCGCGTGTGACTCCATTCTATGCAGCTGCCTTACTGCTTTCTGTTTCTACACAGCTTCATTACCCGATTAAACACAATCATAATAAATAGATACATTAAAAAAAATGTTTTTAAAGGGCATCCAAGTTGGGGTTTGAAAATATGGATCCTGAAATCCCAGAAGCCAGAGCCTGGGCAGGGGATTGAGAGTTGCAAACAGTTAGGTTTTGGAGGGGGGAGGGTATAAGGCTGCAGCCAGGAGACAGGGAAGGGAATGGGAGCAGGGCGTGGCACCAACACCACCTTTGATAGTAACTCACTTCCTGGGTAAGAGATGTTCCCTGGCACTAGGGACACACAGTGTCTCAGGGCACCTGTTGGTATCTGTGAGAAGAGATGTCTGTACATTAAGCAGGGAGAAAGAAGAGGGAAGGAGGGAGGGAAGGAAGGAAAGGAATAATGGTGACAACAATGCTTGAAGTGGGCATGGTGCTGCACACCTGTAACCCATCACTCTGAAAGAAGAGGCAGAATGACCCAGAATGTCTGTGGCCAACATGTCTCAATAAATAAATGTTAGTTACTATATGTGAAACAAAAGGTCCACAGTAATCTCGTGTTAAAGGATATTTCTTTAAAGTCACAACCTCAAACACATATAAAATAAATAATTATAATATATTTTATTTTCTTACCAACTGATGCAATCCGTGAGATTCTACATCTGCCCGAAAGGAGAATCAGAAGAACATATGTATATAAAATCATACACACATGCACACACACACACACATACACATATACACATATTCACACACACACATATCTATATCTATATATAATCCTAGCACTGGCTAGACTGAGGTAGGAGGATTGCCATAACTTCAGAGCTATCCTGAGCTACACAGAGAGTTTTGGGTTCACCTGGGCTACAGAATGAGACCCTGTCTCAAAAACAAAACAAATGACAAACTAATATATATGCATCCATGACTAGCCAGATGCTAGACTAACAGACTGATTCATCTGAAGATACATGTTTTCCATGAAAGACATGGAAATGGCTTTGCTAATGGGTGCCAAATCAGTCCAGGTGAGTAGGACAGTACTGAGCTGGACTGTCCTCATTCGGTGCATGTCATGTTTGTCTGTATGTCAGTCATCCATGTCACTGCCAGAATTCTACAATCTAGGGAGACAAAGTATTCAAAGGCAAGTGGAAGGCATAGATAATCTATGGACTCACCCTTCCAGTGAGCACTCGAGGGCTGGTGAGATGGCTCTGTGGGAAGGCGCTTTGCCACCAACACCAACAATCTGAGTTCAGTCCCCAGACTGCCCATGCTAGGAAAGAACCAACTCTTTCAAGTTGACCTCTGACCTCTACATATACATTGTACCTGGCAAGTACATGCCCCTCTGTACTAAGTACTTGACAATGCCCAGCTTTTATTGGAGATAACCAAGAATGTTGTTGATCTAATATAAATTTTTCCATAACTTTTTTGTTTG
Source organism: Mastomys coucha (assembly GCF_008632895.1). Taxonomy (NCBI): domain Eukaryota; kingdom Metazoa; phylum Chordata; class Mammalia; order Rodentia; family Muridae; genus Mastomys; species Mastomys coucha. The sequence goes on along the minus strand of NW_022196911.1, from coordinate 102,904,138 downwards.
TTTGTTTTTTGAGACAGGGTTTCTCAGTATAGCTCTGGCTATATTGGAACTCTGTAGACCAGGCTGCCCTTGAACTCAGAAATCCACCTACTTCTGCCTCCAAAGTGCTAGGATTAAAGGTGTGCACCACCACTGCCTGGCCCACAACTTTTTCTGATACTTGTTAATTTGACATAAAGTTAAATCAAAAGGATAACATGTGAAATTGCCTCGCTCTCTGAAGACCTCTCCTCCACCCCTTTTCTCTTTCTCTCTCTGTCTCTGTCTGTCTGTCTCTCTCTCTTGACAGTCTCATGAAGTCTGGGCTAGCCTAGAGTTAATATAAATGGAGGATGACCTTGAACTTCTGATCCTCTTGCCTCTGACTAAGTGCTAGAATTACCAGCATGAGCCACTCTGCTCCATTTGTTTGGGGATCAAACCCAGGGCTTCAAGAATATCAGACACACTGATCAGCTGAGTTTCGTCCCTGGCTTCCCTTGATGACTTCTTACCCATGCTGCCCTTGTAAAGAACCATCTTTCATCCAGTGAGCTGGGACATGGGGAAGACATGGTTCCAGGAGCTTGGCTCCTTTCCATGCTCCTAAGATGGAGGAAGATAAACCTTCAGACTCCAAATGGCAAGTAGATGTGTAATGTAGGTTATTTATAGATCCACTTAAAAAATAAAGCTATCTCCCCGGCCTGTTTGCAGCCCCACATCATGCCTGACACAAAAGACCAGGAAATTCTTGTGCCCTGTGCACACAGGGTCTGAGATCTCCGCCCTTCCTCCATGAAGTGGTGCTCTGACACAGTAAGAATGGCTACAGACTCAGGACTAAAATGACCCAGCAAAGTGACCATGGATGGAGGATGAAGGGCCTGGGGCCAAGGGAAGGGTCCACTGTGCACAAGGTTTCCAAACTGTCCACTGCACTTCCTAAACCTGTGAGAGTCAATTGTAACTATGTAGCCTATGCTGGGTGGTGTAGGCAGCACTGGGGGTGGGGGAAGGGCAGGGACAGTTGCTGTTTGAGTTGATTGAAGCACATGCCATTACCAATCTGGAGAGAGCAGTGCAGCCTTTGCTAAAGGTCTTGGGTGGGTGGGGGATATGAGAAGGAGTGGGCCCCCTTTTCTGGGGAGATCTCGTAGAGAACCGTCAGATCTGTGATTCTTTTCCTCCCAGGGCCTTGTGTACACTGGGCAGATGCTCTATGCCTGAGCTGCAGCAGTGAGCTGGCATGGAGGGGAGGTACACGCTTGCAGTCCCAGCACTTAGAAGGCTGAGGCAGGAGGGTTGCTGGGAGATTGAGTCCAGCCTGGACTACAAGAGATCTTCTCAACAACAGCAAAAATTCTTCATGTGAACCATCAAAAAATATGTTGAAAGGACAGAGACAATGGCTAGGCAGGCTGGGGGAGCAAGCCTGAAGGCTCTTCTGGCCTGATGAGCCGTTCTTCTAGCTCTTCTGGTCTGATGAGCCATTCTTCTATCCTGCAGGGAAGCTCCTTAACTGGAAGGTAAACAGACACAAACCAGCTTCAGGAAGTTCCTAAAACTGACCAGATTTACCTGTCAGAATAAACAATGAAGAGTAACTCTCAGACAATCCAAGCTTCAAAGAAGACTTGAGGCTAGAGCAGCTGCCTGGAAAAGGTTTAGTCCAACCAAGTCACTTGGAAAGGACACTCTCCAGCCTGGTGAACCACCTGCAGACTCTGCACTGTGCTCCAGGTTCCAAGCTTTTGTGAACTGTCACCCATTGTGGGATGAGCTTTGATCAGATAGCTGTCTTTGAGTCATTTCTGCTCTTTTAAGCAACCCCTCACCCATATTCCTGTAAGTACATCCAGTCAAACCCATGGTTCACCAAGGTGGACTTTGGTCTGTTGTGGGATCCCTATATGGAGCGAATAGATGTGTGTGTGTATCGAGATTCCCAGGAGAAGTCTTGTCTTACAATGTGTCTCTGCCTCTCCAGCTCTGCTCCATTTGTTATTTGGGAGCTGGGAATCAAACTCAAGACCTCATGGTTCTGTGACAGATTGGAGGCACTATGCCCAGTTTACACAGGGCCAAGGATGGAACCCAGGGCTTTGTGTTTGTGAGGCCCAAATTCTGCCAAGTGAGCCACATTGCAGCCTTGATTTTATTTTTGGTGATGGGGTGTGGTTATATGTCCCAGGCCAGCCTAATAGGTTTCTTTTTGTTTGTTTGTTTTTTTAAATAAATCTTTTAAAAGATTTATTTATTTATTATATGTAAGTACACTGTAGCTGTCTTCAGACACTCCAGAAGAGGACATCAGATCTTGTTACAGATGGTTGTGAGCCACCATGTGGTTGCTGGGATTTGAACTCAGGACCTTCAGAAGAGCAGTCGGTGCTCTTAACCACTGAGCCATCTCTCCAGCCCCAGGTTTCTTTTGTTGTTGTTTTTGTTTTTTAAGACAGGGTTTCTCTGTATAGCCCTGGCTGTCCTGAAACTTACTCTGTAGACCAGGCTGGCCTCGAACTCAGAAATTTGCCTGCCTCTGCCTCCCAAGTGCTAGGATTAAAGGCCTGCACCACCACTGCTCGGGTCCTAACAGATTTCTTGATATTTTAATGGACCATTTTTTTTCCCTCTTAAATTCTCAGAGCTGTTTGCAGAAATGTGACTACATCTGTAGAAGGGCAGCATAAAGCCAACCATTACTCTGCGCCCTGACCTCTTGAATTCTGCTTTCTTCTTTTCTCTAGTCATTATTACAGTCCAGCCATCCAAGTTTATAAGTGGCTTCCAGCTTTTCCTGGGCCATTAGTGTAGCAAGACACTAGCCACTGCTAGATGTGTGGTGTGTAGAGATAGGGTCTCCTGTGTGTCAGGCCAGCCTCAGAAGTGCCACAAAGCACTGATCGTCCTATTCCTACCTTCAGTGAACATTGCAGATTTGGAACTTAGTCCCTATGGACAAGCAGCTACTGGGAACAAAAACTCTTCAGCCATCTCAAGCCCTACTCCTCTGAGGCCAAAGGGCTCAAAGCCAGAAGCTTGAAGAGACTCTGGGCTTAGGCTAATGGTTTAGTTTCTCTCTCTTTCTTTCTTTCCTTCTTTCTTTCTTTCTCCCTTTCTTTCTTTCTTTCTTTCCTCCTTCCTCTCTTCCTTTCTTTTACTTTCCCCTTGCCTCGTTTCTTTCCTCTCCCAGGAGGGAACCTAGGTCCTTGTATCTTCCATGCAAGGGCCTTGTCCCAGAACTACTCCTTGACCTTGTCATAGAGGGCTTGAGGGAAGCCGTGGCTAGAGAACATAATCAGTGTTTGTCAGCTTGTCCTTCTGGGTAGATTTAGCATTTGCTCAGCAGCCAACTTAAACATCTGGATCAAAACCAGGTGATAAGCTAGTGACTGCCCGTCCCGTCCCTCGACCAGAGTTACTGTTTGTACCCAAGGTTCTCCGGCTGACCTCTAGATAACCAAAGCTGTTCCTGGCAGGGTAAACTGCTCTCTAAACTTGACATAAACCAATTAGAGGCTTCCTCTTATTTTTACCAAATTTCCCTTTGTATGAGACAGAAAGGAGAGAGAGAGAGAGAGAGAGAGAGAGAGAGCGAAGGGAGGCAGAGGACAAAAACCGGAGTTGGTTTGGCTGAAATAGCTTCACGGTTGCTATGGTAGCAAGAGCAGCCTCCATCTACTCCATTAAAGCATCAAGACTCAGGCTGGGAGATAGTTCAGTGGACAATGTTGGGGTCATGGGGGGGGGGGGACGACACACAAATAATGAGAAAAGACCACCAAAGTCAGAAATAAACCAAAAGCAACTTTATTTGCCACAGGAAAATGCTAACCAGTTAGGGTCAAAGTCAGGCTTGGAGCTGACAGCAACAATCCTGAAAAAGCAGGAGCAAGTCTCCCTTTGAATCATAAAATCACAAGCAGGTGTTCAGAAGACATTAAAGAAGAAATTCATAGAGGATTAGTCCTACGGTAGGACTTTTTACAATATGATGTGCCCTTTTACACTATAGGCCCAGCACTCTAATGCTATTCTTATCTCAACTCTTATGGGGTTAGCGCAGGCCAGGTGGTTTTACTGTTAGTGAAAAGAGTACAGGGCTTGAGGGTTCGTAGTAAAATGGAGGCAGCAGAGGAATGCTCGGAGTTACTCAGGCTCCTCATTCCTCTCTGAGCGGTAACTGAATCAAACCATTGATCCCCTCTGATCATCCTCTGAGGCTAGCGCTGAGGGAGAATATTGAGGCCCGAGCACTGTCAGTTTGATGCTAGAGGCTCTATCTTTGATAAGGCGAATCAAAGTATTAACAGCAGCAAAAGCATCAGTCAGTAACGGTCCCGCTATGGCCGATATCAACGTAGTTAGCCAGGGAGACCAACTGAGAAGTCTGGGAAATCCGGGTTTGAGTGCTGCCTTTCTTGTCTCTCAGTGAAGCCTGGTTTTAGATCTCGTAGGGTAGTTTTTGTTTTGTTTTGGTGTTTTTTTGTTTGCTTGGTTGGTTGTTTTTTTGTTTGTTTTTTTTTTTCCGAGACAGGGTTTCTCTGTGTAGCCCTGGCTGACCTGGAACTCACTCTGTAGACCAGGCTGGCCTCAAACTCAGAAATCCACCTGCCTCTACCTCCAAAGTGCTGGGATTAAAGGCGTGCGCCACCACTGCCCGGCTCAAAGACATATTTATTTTATTTATATTAATACACTATAACCTGTCTTCAGGACATACACCAGATCCCATTTCAGATGGTTGTGAGTCACAATGTGGTTGCCGGAAATTGAACTCAGGACCTCTGGAAGGGCAGTCAGTGCTCTTAACCACTGAGCCACCTCGCCATCTCGCCAGCCCCATAGATTGAAATTGTTATGTGTGGTTCTCCCTTAATCTTATCTTTAGCAGGTCATCAGGATGTCAAGAGGCTCTGACTATCTGATGTCCCAGTTGTTTCATTTTCCTTTGGGAACCGGGCCTTGATATGAAAAGGAAGAATCCAAATCTTTTTTTTAAAAGATTTATTTTATTTATTTTATGTGTATGAGTACACTATAGCTGTACAGATGGCCGTGAGCTATCATGTGTGTGGCTTCTGGGAATTGAACTCAAGACCTCTGCCAGCCCCGCTCGCTCCGAAGTAATTCATTGTAGCTGTCTTCAGATGCACCAGAAGAGGGAGTCCGATCTTATTAAGGGTGGTTGTGAGTCACCATGTGGTTGCTGGGATCGGAACTCAGGACCTTCTGAAGAGCAGTCAGTGCTCTTACCCTCTGAGCCATCTTGCCAGCCCAAGAATCCAAATCTTGATCCCGCCGACCTTAATGGCGGTTGGATGGTCAGGTTTACCGTGCGGGGTCCTTTCCAGCCCTGTCTGAGGGTCTCTTTATTATGTGTCTTGATCCAGACAAGGAGTGGAAGGTTCGGGTGAGTCAGTGGGGGTTGCAGGTCTGGATTGCCTATGAGATCGAGAGTTTTAGGGAGGGGGAAAGTCCTCTAATTCAGGATCTGACTGGGCGGGTAAGCCCCACAAGGAGGGAAGATCGGATAGATTTCCTTCCAGAACCCTTTGGTTGAACGGGAAGATTGTGGTTCCGTTTCCTGGAGGGAGAATAAGGGGCAGGGGTGGGGCAGCCAGAAGAAAGCACCAGGCCACAATGTAGGGGACTTGGGTCCAGATGGTCAGGACAGCCGAAGAACACGTCTTGAACCTTAAGAGTGAGCCTGAGTTCAAAGGCCAGAAGGCTGGCCTTTCCAGGGAACAAAGGGTTTTACGTCAATATGCCATGACAGCAGCAGCTGCAACGTCTTTGCCGTCCTGAAAACGGGAAAGAGCAACTTCCAGAGAGGCCCGAGGGCGCCTGGAGGCTTGCGTCATACTTAGAACCAGCTCAGTGGTTATAAAACGCCTGAGGAAGATGGACAGTGACCAAGACACCAAGAAGAAAACAAAGGTGCCAGACAAAAAACCAGCTGGCATAGAAGGAAGAGTGCCATTCCACCCGGAGTTGGCAGACCTGTTCCAGTCCCGAAGGGTTTCAAATGAACAACCCAACAGCCAAAAGCAGGGTCGCGGAGTCCCTCAACCCTTCCAGCTCTGAGATCAATAATACATCCGCCTGTGCTCCACTGAGCCCCAGTTTATCCAGACACCAGAAACAGAAACCAGAGAAAAACTTACCGAGAAACCAGAGAAAAACTTACCGCTGGATCAGGCAGGATCCAAAAGAATAAAATTGCCAGAGATTTGGGGTTTCTTTCCCTCAAGCTACACATTTCTCAGCCAACACACCAAAATGTTAGGGTCACAGGTCATGCAAATAATGAGGAAAGGACCACTAAAGTCAGAAATAAACCAAAACCAACTTTATTCACTGCAGGAAAATTCTTCTAACTGGTTAGGGTTGAGGTCAGCTGTCAGCTCTGACCCTGAAAAAGTGGGAACAAGTCTCCCTTTGAATCATAAACTCACCAGCAGATGTTCAGAAGACAATAAAGAAGAAATCTATAAATTGAGGGTTAGCCCTGGGATGGAACTTTTTACACTATAGGCCCAAGACTGCTCTAAGGCAGCCGTTTTTTCTTACCTCAACGTTTATGGGGTTAGCAAAGGCCAGGTGGTTGTACTGTTACTGAGGGTTCGGAGTAAAATGGGGGCTGCAGAGGAATGCTTGAAGTTACTCCTAGCACACCAGGCAAACCGCTTGCTTCCGGATCTGAGTTCAGATCCCCAGAACTCAGACAAAAGCTGGTGTGACAGTCTTTTAAGCGCTGATCTATTGCTTTGTATTGTAATGTTAAATTCTGTAACACGAGGTCTAGGCCTACAAGGGAAATCTCTCAAGGTTACAAGCTTTTGTTGTGCAAACCTTGTTCCTTGATTTAAAACTACTGGCTAATAAAATTGACTACAGCCAATTACTGGAGGGATTAGAGGTAGGTGGGTTTTTGAGTGACCTGGTTGTGGGGTGGAGAAGCAAGGGGAAGAGGAGGAGAGATCACCGGAAGGAGAGGTACCGTGAGCACACGGCCAGGAGAAACTGCAAGTATTTGGGGAGCACCGCTGGGGAGGTAGCCAGGCCAACAGTTAGAAAAGTAGATTAGGGCTGACCCTCCAGTAATTGTCAAGGCCAAATAAAAAGAACCATAGTGGCTGGATAGTGGTGGCACATGCCTTTAATCCCAGCACTTGGGAGGCAGAGGCGGGCGGACTTCTGAGTTCGAGGCCAGCCTGGTCTACAGAGTGAATTCCAGGACAGCCCAGGCTATACAGAGAAACCCTGTCACTAGGAGCCAGGCACCACACTGGAAGTGCAGTGGGAGGACCAGAAGATGCTCTGTAGTAGTTAGCCAGGGCTCTAGGAGAACCTGTGGAAATGAATACAACAGCAACTGACCAAATAAGCAAAAAGTGGCAGAGGCAATGTCCTGTAGTAGATGCCATTATCTAGTGCAGAAGTGAAGGGAGAGAGAGAGAACACACACACACACACACACACACACACACACACACACAGTGCTGGTAAGCTAAAGAAGGAACCTCTTTACTTTGGGCCTCCCAGCAGGAACTCAATCTGTAAGCTATGACTCAGCATGGGAAGATGTACTAATGAACCAACCTCCCACAAGGCTCTGGAGGGCAGGGCCGCCACTTGTCTCTTTCCCAGGGCCCAGCCCAGAGCAACTCCATGTCCCATGGCTTCCTCCCTACACCTCTGGCTCCAGGCCTGTCGTGGAGGAGCATCCTGGCCTCTTCAAGTCTCCAGCCTCACCCAGTGCTGTCTGATTTGAGAGAGAAATGATATTAGCAAACAGATTACGTCGGCCCTGGGAAGGGCTGGTGTTTCTGTGTAAAGATGTTCCGGAGACAGGCTTCACCCCTGAGAGGTCCTGAGGAGGGCTGACATCAACTCAAGCTGTTCAGTTACTGTTGAGTTTCAAATTAGTCAGCTTTTATTGGTCAGGAATGAGGAGCCCTTTGTAATCACTCCCTGGTCCTCGATTGCCTCATCTATAGTATGGATTATGACGCTCTCTGTGGGAGGCTGGGAATTGCCCTGAAAGTATGAAGTTCTGATCCCTATCCTGTGGGATGTTATCCTATGTGTAATGTGTGTCAGGGTTAATTCCTTCGGATACCATATGGAATACCATAAAGTTACTGAAAACAGAAATGCTGGTATGAGGGCCCAGAGAGTGGTTAAGAATATTTGCTGTGGGGCTGGAGAGATGGCTCAGCGGTTAAGAGAACTGACTGCTCTTCCAGAGGTCCTGAATTCAATTTCCAGCACCCACATGATGTCTCACAACCATATTAATAGGATCCAATGATGCGTTCTACCAATGTGTCTAAAGACAGCTACAGTGTACTCATGTACATAAGATAAATAAATGCATCTAAAAAAATAATATTTGCTGCCATTGCTGAAGACCCAGCTCCCACAAGGCAGCTTACAACTATCTGTAGTTCTTTTTGTTTGTTCGTTTTTGTTTTTGTTTTTTCGAGACAGGGTTTCTCTGTAGCCCTGGCTGTCCTGGAACTCACTCTGTAGACCAAGCTGGCCTTGAATTCAGAAATCCGCCTGCCTCTACCTCCCAAGTGCTGGGATTAAAGGCATGCTCCACCACTGCCCGGCTCTAAAATAACTTTGAACTCAAGATTTTTTTTACCCTTATCTCCAAAGTGCTGGAATTATGGGTGTGCACTAGCACACACATTTCTTTTCTTTTTTAAAGATTTATGTATTTTTATATTACATGCATGTGTTTCACATTTGTGTAATGTGTACATCACATATGTGCCTTGTGCCTGAAAGAAGCCAAACGAGTGTATTGGATTCCCTAGATTAGAACTACAGATAAGGAAAAAAAGAAAAAGAAAAAACAAAAACAAAACAAAAAAGAACTACAGATAGGCTGGGCGGTGGTGGCGGACGCCTTTAGTCCCAGCACTTGAGAGGCAGAGACAGGCGGGTTTCTGAGTTCAAGGCCAGCCTGGTCTACAGAGTGAGTTCCAGAACAGCCGGCTATATAGAGAAACCTTGTCTCAAAAAAGTTAAAAAAAAAAAAAGAAAAAAAAAGTTATTTTAGTTACATGACAAGTTCAAGGCCAACTTAAGATAGATGAGCCCCTGTCTTTAAAATAAAAGCCAACACTCAGCAGATGGATTGATTTTTAGCCTGGGCTGTATAGTGTGACCCTGTCTCAAAAACATTAAAATAATAATAATAATAATAATAATAATAATAATAATAATAATAAAACCTACTTCTACCTCTTCCCGTATTTTTATAATTAATTTACTTTTATTTTATGTTTATTGGTGTTTGACCTGGATATATGTCTGTGTGAGGCTATTGGATCCCTTAGAACTGGAGTTACAGGCAGTTGTGAGCTGCCATGTGGGTGCTGGGAACTAAACCTAAAGTCCTGTGGAAGAGCAGCCAGTGCTCTTAACCATTGAGCCATCTCTCTCTCTTCTCCCTTCTCTTTATCCCTCCCCTCTTCTCCCCCTCCCCTCACCATTGCCTGGCTGCCTTCACCTATTTAAAGGCTAACTTATAGTGGTTGTTTACTTTATTGTTAAGTCAGTTTCTCCCACTAAACTCAGGCTAACTTAGACAGAACTCACTATGTAGCCAACGATAGATAGCCTTGAACTCAGGATGGTCCTTCTCCTGCCTCCCAGTGCTGGGTGGTGGAAACTGAGCCTGGATCCTCTGCAAGAACAAGTACTCCTTAACTGCAGAACCGTCTCCCCGTCCACCCCCCCCCCCCCCCCCCCCCCAGTATTTTTAAGTAAGGTGAGGCCAGATTTATTAAGAGAAAGTGAGAGAAACTCTCAAGAGTAAGAGGAGTCCCCAAGGCAGCAATGGCTCAGGCTCCTATTTTATTGTTGTGAAAATAGGAAAAACTGTGACTTAAAACACACACACATTGTAGAAGAAATGTTTGCTGAGGAGACCAGAAGCCATTCGGAAACAGGATACCCATCCTCTGAAGACACTTTGCTCCCCTGGACCCTCTGATTGCAGGGATCTGCAATAGATAATTACAGTGTGTCTGAGCCCTCCAGGTGCAACCACAGAGGTGAGCAGATGCCTGCCTCTGGGCATCTTTAACCATGTCAGATAACCTCCTCCTCCTCCTCCTCTACGTCACAGGGCACCTGTTCTTCCTCAGTCTCCGCAGTTCCTACAGAGGAAATCTCACGAGGTTTTTTTAAAAACTTGTCTCAATTTTTAAAAACTTGTATCAATTTGTATCACCCAGAACCTCTGCCCACTTCCCCTTCCTTCTTTGGAACGTTGCATAAGAGCTGTATGGAGTTATGGCTACCCGATTTTAACTCTTGAAATCCTTCCATGGTTCCCAGTGTCTGGCTGACTGATAGTGTCCTGCTGACTTGACAGTGTCTTCTGACGGTTAAGTGGCTTACGAGTGCTAGTTTTCATCAGAGCTTCCTGACGCATGCACGCAATGGGTAGATGGTCACGTTAGCCCCATTCTAGGTGAGGAGTGAGCTCTTCCTTAAACCTCAGATGAGAGACTAGAACTCTCTGTCCTGTCCACTCTTACAGGCATAAACCCTGGCTGAGCTGTGTCTGATGCCTGTGGATAGCAGATTAGTCCTCTACAGCCACATTCCAAAGTTCAATAGAGCCTTGGACACAGTCTGAGGGCACATGGCTCTGAGTCATGTTCAATGTCACCACAACCTAGGAGTGGATAGAGGTCTGCCTGACCTGGTGCCTGCACAATGGGTTTGCCACCTGCCCTGTCTCTCAGAAAGGCTGCTTCCAGAAGTTTTGGCCAGTAGGCAGTTTTCTAGGCATGATATTGGTCTGTGTCACTTGTAGGCAGGAGCCCAACACACAGAGATGACCATTGTGTATTTCTTTAGGTGAATGAAGGAGGAGGAAGAAGAGGGGGAGGAAGAGGAAGAGAAAAGAGAGAGGAAGAAGAGGAGGAGGGGAGGAAGAAGAAGAAGCAGGAAGAAGAAGAGGGAGAAGAGGATGAGGAGGAACCCATGAGAGAACAGGGACCTGGTGGGATCTAGTCCAGTCTAGTGACCCATCGGGGCACTCATTCTTGGTGGTGAAGGGGTCAGATCCTTGATCCCTTACCAAGGAGTCAACACGGTTGTAGGCAGACTTCCCTGCCTGCCTTCCCATCAAGGGTTTCACTAAGAATAGGGGAGGGAAAGAAGGTAGAAAAAAGATTACACACAAACAAGAAGCAACTCAATTAATTACTAATTTAAAATTTGTAGTTGTTTGTTTCTTGTAGAAGGGGCACATCACCACACTGTGTGGAGATCAGGGGACAGCTTGTGGGAGTCAGTTTTTCCTGTTGTGTATTCAGACTTGGGTTATCAGGCTTGGTGGTGAGCACCTCTACTGACTGTCTCTCTGGTCCTTAATTTACTTTTTTTTTTCCACTTGCTTCTGCCTCCCAAGTGCTGGGATCAAAGGCATGTGTCACCACCACCACCTGGCTCCTTAATTTCCCAGAGAATGTTACAACCTTTCAAACATCCAAGGGAAAGAAACCAATTTATAGTCTAGAAAATTCCCTAGGAGGCAAGGCTACACACATCTGTAATCTGGGTTGTTGGTCTGTGGTGGGAGGGTTGTGTTCAAAGGTAGCCTGCAATTTAGCAATCCCTTAGGTCAGAATAAAGAAGGAAGAGATAAAGGGAGAGAGAAGGGAATGCTAGCTCAATGGTAGAGCATGTGCCAGGCATTGCTGAAACCCTAGGTTCAATCCTTCTGACAGCTAAAGAGTAGGGGAGGAGGTTGTCGGGAGGAGCGAGACTGGAGAGATGACCCAGCCGTTAGGAGCAGTAACTGAGCAATTGTGAGAACTGGAGTTGAGATGCCAACAGCTCTAGAGAATGGGATAGCCTCTTCTGGCTTCCACGAACACACAGGCACACAGACATTCCTCCCTCAAAACACACATTCATTCTCATGAAGATACATAAGTATTTGAAAGGGGGACAGGATGGTTCAGTGGGAAAAGGTGCCAACTGCCAAGCCTGATGATCTAAGTTTGATCCTGGGATTCACATAATGGAAGGAGAGAATTTCTACAAGTTGACCTCTGACCCTCCCCAGATACATAGTGGTACATATGCATTCTAACCTACTTCCAATTACACAAATAAATAGACAAACAAACAAACAAATGTTTAAAAAAACAAAGGTTGGGGTGGTGGTGGCACAAGCCTTTAATCCTGTCACTTGGGAGGCAGAGGCAGGTGGATTTCTGAGTTCGAGGACAGCCTGGTCTACAGAGTGAGTTCTAGGACAGCCAGGGCTATATAGAGAAACGCTGTCTTTGAAAAACAAAGCAAACAAACAAACAAACAAGAAAACCCAAAATTTGGGGGCTGGCAAGATGGCTCAGTGTGTAAGAGCACTGACTGCTCTTCCAAAGGTCCTGAGTTCAAATCCCAGCAACCACATGGTGGCTCACAACCACCCTAATGAGATCTGACACTCTCTTCTGGTGCTTCTGAAGTCAGTTACAATGTATTTATAATAATAAACAAATCTTTGGGCAGGAGCAAGCTCGGCCACTGGAGCGAGTAGAGGTTCTAAAAATTCAATTTCAACAACCACATGAAGGCTGACAACCATCTGTACAGCTACAGTGCACTCACATACATAAATAAATCTTTAAAAAAAAAGGTTGGGAATTGGGGTTGGGGAGAGTCGTGTGGACTACACACACGCATACACACACACACACACATACATATATACACACATGGACAAAGGTGCTCCTTTGGTGACTAAGTCAGTGATCAGGGCCCTCTTTCTACCAAGTCACCACTGGTGATGCCAGGAAGCAGCATTCCTCACAAGTATGGCCATTGTCAGAGGAGCTAGTCAGTGAAGGATCGGGGACCCAGATTTACCCTGTATGGACACAGCCCTTAGGGAGCCCACAGGAAAGGCAGCCAGGCCTTACTCCGTTATCCCACAAAAGCACTTTGGGGTGGAAGCAGAAGGGAGGGAATAAAATCTCCTCGTCCTGTCAGGAGGAGATGTCCCCAAACCCAGATGAGGTGAATGGCTCAAGAACTTTGAGGCAAATGCCACTTCTGGGGTTTTTTTGGTTGTTGTTGTTTTCTCCTCTTCTAGACAAAGCCACTGGATTCAGTGGTCCCTCCGGAAGGCCAGTCATTTCCTGAGGAGATATCAGGCCAGCCCAGACCTCATTGTTCTTGGTTTCCAGCTATGGCCGCCATTACCTGACAAGTACCAGAGCTGGTCTCTGTGCGCCTGGAGAAGTTGTCAGAGTTGTTTCTGCTTTTCACACTGCAGGCTTCTGGTCTGTGGCAGGGAAGATCTTGAGTTCTGCCCCCGAGGCATGGCCGGAAGGCAGAACTAGCTAGCTGTGTGCCTAAATCTGCAGGCGTCTCTCAGGATTCAGCTGAGGTGGGCCTCAGTCCACAGACAAGATGCTCGTGGCTCTGGTGCTCACACTGATGCTCCGTGAGTTTTTAACCTACTTCTCTCTTCCGTTTTCATGAGACTTGAATTAGTGAAATCTACAGATTGATTTTCTTTTTCTTTCCCCTCCAGATGCTAGCCTCCAGGCTCAGGAAAACTGTAAGTCCGGATATTTTTACATGGTTTCTTTCTTTGTGTCTTTTCTGAAATCCGTAACTCATGTCATACTGCTTAGGGTTGGTATTTACAACAGCTGAGAAAAGTCTAAAGTGGGTTCTGTCTTTTTGTGCATATACGTATATAGGCATTTAGAACAAAGAGTGTGGTTTAGAAACAGCTTTGTGGGCGAGCGTTGCGGAACACAGGCTTAGATCTTGGTGGGTTTCTGTTTGTTGGAATTGGAGAGATACGTTTTTTTAAAACCCCAGTGATTCCTTATTTGTTTGTGGTCTTTCTGTCGTAAGCTGTTTCTTTTTACATCATACTACGTCTTCAATTGTTCACTTTTAAACTCTTTGTTCGCTTGCTTTGGAATCTGTAATCCCAGAATTTGGGAAACAGACACAGAAACCGAAAGGTCAGTAGTGAAGTCCAGTGTCGGCTACATAGAAGTTTGAGGGAAACCTCATGAGAGGTACATGAGAGTCCCTGTCTGAAACAACACAAAACCGACTCTCAAAAATAAAAATTAAGCCGGGCAGTGGTGGCACACGCTTTTAATCCCAGCTCTTGGGAGGCAGAAGCAGGCGGATTTCTGAGTTCAAGGCCAGCCTGGTCTACAGAGTGAGTTCCAGGACTGCCAGGGCTACACAGAGAATCCCTGAATCGAAAAATCAAGAAAAAAAAAAAAAAAGAAAAGAAAAGAAAAGAAAAACCCTTGTTTTAATTTACAAATGAGACACAGTTGACACACTATGGAGGCTGAAGGAACAGACAGTAAATGAGTATCAGGACTCTCTCTCTCCTAAGAGATTAAATAAAGGGCCAGGACAAGGTTCCCTTTCTCACCCACCTGGGAAACTCCATTCCTATCTGAGCTCTTCTGAGCTTGCACATGGGGAAAGGTTCTGTCCATCTTTAAAGTCAGACCTATCATCCACTTGAGAGCTGATTCGGAACCTCCGGATTTTTCAAATTAAGAGGATTTGTCTTGATTGGTGGGAGACTCTGAAGGAAGAGGCTCAGCCCAGCCCAGGGACTGTGGGTCAGGAAAAAGGCCACAGGTTACACTGTCTCAGTCAAAAGTTATTTCAGTGTGTGAAGGCTAGGGATGCTGGGCTGCAGGCTTTTTTGAGCTGAGTTGAGCCAGGGATGAAGCTGTGGCCCCAGGGTGGGGAGGGCTGTGGTCTGTGAGTCTGTGTGTCTGTGCCTCCTGAGGCTGCTGGCTCCTTTGGCAACACCTGGAGACAGACTGTATATTATCCTCAAGCCATCCCCACTGAGGGGTGGAATCAGTGAGCCTCAGAAAGACATGACTTAGCCTAGAGTGTCAGGGGTTGTCAGCTCTCCCATCTCCTCTACCCGGAACCCAGACATCTCTCTGGGGCTCGTGCTTGGCTTTGCTCCGCTTGGTCTGGTTTGAGTCTCACGCTGTACCCCAAGGTAGTCTTGAACCCAGGCTGCCTGTGAACTCTTAAGTCCTCTTGCCTCAGCCTCCCCAATGCTGGGTTCACAGCTGTGTGCCACCACCCTGGTGTCACTCAGCAGGCTTTGATTTGTTTCTTGAAACTTTTTCCCCTGGCTATAAAATGGAAATCATCCACAGGCCCGGTGGCATGGAGCAGGGTAAAGTTGAGATTGGTGTAAGGGAGGAGGCATCTTCACTGTCTATAGGGATTAGTAAACAATCCGGGTAATCACTCCTAGCCCTCCTTTATAATTCAAACTTGTACCCACTGCATCCGTGCCTCCCCCAACCCCACCCCCACCTCGACTCTTCTTCACACACAGAGTACCATATACCTGAAACTCACTGTGTAGCTCAGGATGGCATTGACTTTCTGGTCTCCTACTTTCCTCTCCCAAGGGCACACACCACACCAGGTTTATGCAGGACTGGGAGTCAAACCCAGGGCTTTAAGCATGCTGGGAAAGCGCTCTAACTCTATCGACTTAACTACATCCCAGCACTCTCTGTCTCCTGTCTGGGTTCTGCCCTGCCAGCCCTAGAGGGTTCTTGCTTCTCAAACTCCCCATAACTTGTCTCCCATCTCTCTCTCTCTCTTTCTCTCTCTCTGCTTCACAAGACATCAGCTGTAAGAAACATGAGACAGAGAAGCAGGCAACAGACTGAAGCTGCTTTGTTAGAACTGAGAGGGGCCTCAACCTTCCCCAGGGATGAAGGATGTGGGGCTGGGAATGTGTGTGTGTGTGTGTGTGTGTGTGTGTGTGTGTGTGTGTACACAAGTGCATGTGTAGGAATGTGTGTATATGTGTGCCTGTGTGTGTGTGTGTATGTGCACAAGTGCATGTGAAGGGATGTGTGTATGTGCATGCCTCTGTGTGTGTGTGTGTGTGTGTGTGTGTGTGTGTGTGTGTGCACGCGCGCACGCGCGTGCAGCTACCAGGAAGTTACAGCTATTTTTTTGTAGTTGGATTGGAAGCATGGTGGGTTCTTTCTGATATTTGGGCACTTTGTTTTTGCAGATAGAGCTGACCAGTCAGGCTAGGGTGGAGCCATTCTTTATGGCTAAGGCTATTGCCCAGTGCATGCAGCCTGACTTCATTCCTCATGGATTGAGGCTATTCCCAAATATGAAAGGGCAAAAAAGAAGAAAGGGATGGAGTTGGACACTGTAGCGAAGGACTTTAATCCCAGCACTTGGGAGGCTGAGGCAGGCGGATCTCTGTGAGTTTGAGGCCAGCCTGGTGTACAAAGGGAGTTCCAGGGCTATTACACAGAAGAACCCTTTTTTTTTTTTTTTGGTTTTTCGAGACAGGGTTTCTCTGTGTAGCCCTGGCTGACCTGGAACTTACTCTGTAGACCAGGCTGGCATCAAACTCAGAAATCCACCTACCTCTGCCTCCCAAGTGCTGGGATTAAAGGCGTGCACCACCACTGCCTGACAGAAAAACCCTGTCTTAAGAAAGAAAGAAAGAGAGAGAGAGAGGGAGAGAGAGAGAGAGAGAGAGAGAGAGAGAGAGAGAGAGAGAGAACAAAAGCAAAGGTGGGTGGGGCAGGAGAAGGGTTGTTGTTTTGGGAGGGAGGGCTTCTTCCAGCTAGAGTGAGGTGACAGTCCCAATGGTGGAAGGAGCATGCTGAGGTCTCTTCCAGGTGAGATAGTGGCTAGTAGTTTTTAGCCATGAAGAACTAAGTGACCTTTTAAAAGAACTTGGTGAGACAGTTAAAACGGCAGAGACCAAAGAGCAAAGTTTGTACAACCATAGTGATCAGATCTGCCAAGGGGTGATCCGTGGCCCCAAGAAGTCCGTGTATCCTTGCAGAAGATACTGTCTACCCTTCTCTCTGTTGGAGTCTTTCTAGGAATTGTTTAGCATGTTCCCCGTAGTAGACCATGTTGGCTTGCTTAGAAGCAGCACAGATGCCTCGCTTTGGGGGGCATCATTAAGTCTAGTCGTCTGCAGCTTTGGAGGACACTACAGCCAGGGAATCTATTTGATGTTGAAGGGTGACTATAGTTTGTTGTGCCAGGATCAAGTCTTCCTTAATCTGATTGGTCGTTTGTTGGTGTTGTGCCTGTTAGAG
Organism: Mastomys coucha; assembly: GCF_008632895.1. Classification (NCBI taxonomy): domain Eukaryota; kingdom Metazoa; phylum Chordata; class Mammalia; order Rodentia; family Muridae; genus Mastomys; species Mastomys coucha. The sequence goes on along the minus strand of NW_022196911.1, from coordinate 102,887,000 downwards.
CCCTATCGCTTGCCGTAGGTAGGGTGTGGGCCATTGGAAAGGCTTACCTAGAACACCTTGTTTTGGTACAGAGGGGAGGTTCCGAGGGTAACACACTTTAAAGACAGAGTAACAGTGTGAGTTTGAGAATGAGGAGGAGTCCTCAGGGAGGAGCCAGAGTGCGAGGGAACTAAAAGCCCATACCTAGGAGAAGGCTTGTGGTTGATTGTTTGTCTGGGCTCCATATCTTTGGGCCCCACTCATCTCAAACCAGTTAGGATTTGTTGGTGCGGTGGCAGCCTTGTTCTGAGGACACAGATCCCATCCTTATCTCTAGTCAGATCTAGTCAGCTCTGCAAAGAATCTAGTTGGTCCTGAAGGATGATCCCTAAGTTCCTCTGAGGTTTTCTGAGAGCAGGCGAGGCAGAGAGGTTAACTGATGTAGAAAAGGCTCAGGCCAGCCGTTTCTAGTTCTGAGTCCCCAAAACAATGTCCAGAGTGGCAAAAAGAGGGTGAGTTGGATGGAATGGGGTCCCCCTTCAGCGGTCACCTGACCTGCTTTTAGGGGTTTAGGGTTCAGATTTCTCTTCGAGCTGACAAATGGACAGTGAAGAAAGGCATCAACTAGTTTACTTTAGAGGGGGGTCTGCCCAAGGGGCCGCAGTAAAACTCAATACACAGCAAGATCCAGAACAAAGTCAGGAGGGAATACTATACAACCCCACAGGGAACGTTAAGAGACAAGCTTTATACTAGCCGGTCCCTTTCTTGCGTTCCCAGAGAAGACTCATTATCTCTCCAGGAAGGGCAGCCGAAGGAAACTTACACAAGACCCCGGGTCTCTTCCTCCACACTGCGTATGCCAGGCTCTGTGGTACCGGCCTTATTATTCCCAACCTCAGGAAGTGGGGCAGGAGGTCAAATGTTGATACTTGAGATCTTGTCTCAAGAAACAAAACAATGGCAGGATGGTGCGGGTGGGGATGGGGGTGGTGGTGCCCTCCTGTAATCCCAGCACTTGGAAGGCAGAGGCAGGGAGAGCTCTGAGCTCAAGGCCAGCCTGGTTGAAAGAGGGACATTCTAGGATGGCCGGGGTTACATACAGAGAAACCCTGCTTAAAAAGAAGAACAAGGAGGAGGAGGAAGAGAAGAAGGAGGAAGAGGAGGAGGAGGAGGAGGAACAGAAGGAGGAGGAGGAGGAGGAGGAAGGGGAAAAAGAGGGGGAAGAGAAGGGAGAAGGAGGAAGGAAGGAAGGAAGAAAAGCAAAAGAAACCCAGTCAGTGGTACTTTGGTGGTCACCTTCAAAGGAGGGCATCCCTGTACAGACAAGAACAAAAGAATTGCTGCCTGTCTTTGAGATGGGAAGGGCCTCTTGATTAGTTTAGAGAGCCATTTCCTTCTTGCATAGGTAGGCCTAGTGACGTGCCTGCTGACCCCTCTGATCCTTGCTACATTTTTTTACCATCCAGGCAACCTGAGACCTGGCTATGCAGGGTCAAACCTAGGGGTGAGTAAGCCAGTGTCTTGTTTTGAAGGCCACCCAAGTGGAGTATGTGAAATGTAGGTTTTACAGTTTTTCTAGTTTATTTCCCCCACTCTGCAAGTCAGGTTCTGGCCAATCTTGACCTTTTTCTCAGGCTTTTTCCTCAGCTTGTCTCTGCCTGGAGGGAACTCCCTGGACTTCCCGCTTAGTCCTGGCGGCCGGCTAATCTGCCTTCCCACCCATCCTGCTGGCTCCTGCCTGGTGTCAGAGCACAGGCTCATTCCCTCAGGCTGCCCAGGCCCCTGCTGGGCCACCTGGGCCTGAGCCTATCCCTCCTTCACCACAAGGACTCATACCCCGTCCCCCAGTTGCTTCCATTCTCAGTGGAACTTTGAGGCTAGTTTAGAATGGCCAACCTCTGCTTCCTCTGGTCATGGCCTCCCTGCCTGGAATCTCAACTCCACCAAAGACCTCCTGATGCCAACCCTTTTCTTTCCATCCTGTAACTTTTGCTGCCCTTGACTAAAGAGCATATTGGGATCAGGCTTCTCTTGACCTAAGATTTCCTTCTGTTTCCCCTCCCTCGTAAACCCTCTTCCCTTGCCCCCAGGGGAGACTGGTTCTGCCCAGCCCCTTTCCTGTTTCTGGAGCTTTCTAGTTACAGTCTCTCCACAGCCAATCTCCCTCTTCAGCATGCTGTCTGGTTCTCCGTCATACTGGTCTTTCCCCTGGGCCTACCGTATATTTATCTGCCTGGCCTTCAGATTTCACCTCAGAAGCAAGGCTTTGTTTTTCACTCTTTTACCTGACATCAGTCGCCAGGAAACTGTCTTCTATTTTTCAGGTCCTATAGTCAATCAAATTAGGCATTAAAAAATTATGGTAAAATGTAATCTAAAATTTATTTATTTATTTTTGTTGTTGTTGTTTTGTTTGTTTTGTTGGTTTTTCGAGACAGGGTTTCGAGACAGGACAGCCCGGGCTGTCCTGGAACTCATTCTGTAGACCAGGCTGGCCTTGAGCTCAGAGCTCTCCCTGCCTCTGCCTCCCAAGTTCTGGGATTAAAGGCGTGCGCCACCACTGCCCTTTCTTTCTTTCTTTTTTTTTTTTTTAAGATTTATTTATTTATTACTTATGTAAGTACACTGTAGATGTCTTCAGACACACCAGAAGAGGGCATCCAATCTCATTACAGATGGTTGTGAGCCACCATGTGGTTGCTGAGATTTGAACTCAGGACCTTTAGAAGAGCAGTTGGTGCTCTTATATGCTGAGCTATCTCTCCAGCTCTCAAATTTTTTAAATTTGTATTCATTTGTTTATTTTTGAGGCAAGGTCTCACTATGTAGCCCTGGCTATCCTGGTATTCACTCTGTAAACCAGGCTGGCCTTGAACTCAAAGATCTGCCTGCCTCTGCCTTCTCAGTGCTGGGAGTAAAGGTGTGCGCCACTTTGCCTGCCTTTAAAATGTATTAGTGACATTCAGAGCACTTACAGCCTTGTATAGTTCTAGAAGGTTTCCATCACTCTAGAAACGAAGCCCTTTCGTTCCGCTGAGAGTCTTGTATGCCCTTTGCTCAGCCTACCTGCTTGCCCGCCTCCACCACTTCGATCTGAACCGCCCCTGGCTACTCACTGGCATGGAGTCTGAGGGCACGGTGATATTTCCAGAACTCCAGTTCCTTCTGGCATTACCATCCTGACCCACCTGACCCCTTTCCCACACTCTGCTCCCGGAACTGGCCGTGCCCAGAATGCATGGGTGTCGTATGCTCCTGTTCCTGATACATGCCGTTCTGGAACACCCAACAGCTGGCCCGCCGCTGGCCCAGCAGACTCAATCCTGGGGCACATCCAACACATTGTCCTTGCCCTCTCTCGGGCAATCTCTTCCTCTCTGCATCATTGACACGACTGAACTATAGACAGTTATCCACCAGCCTTGCACTCTCAGACGGCAGGGGTCATTTCTGATTTACCCCACACACCCAGTATGGGGCACAATAGTTGGATAAATGTCACATGGCTGAGAACTTGAAGTGAAAATGGAGGTGTTTAAGAGTCTCCAGGGCAAAAGGACCAGCATGTCCTGTGATAACAAGGAAGTGCCTCAGAGATTCATGCTTCCAAGGAGCTCTGTAATTTTCCTGCCAATAGTGGGTAAGGTCCTCCTCCCCTCCCCCATAGCTCTGAGTCATTTCCAGGTTGAGAGCCAGGTGGCTGGGGGGAGACGGGGGAAGTGTCTTGCTAAGTGGACCTTGATTTGGGAAGGAAGCCCCATCACTAAACCTTTAGTGTTTAGCATTGTGCCAACCCCTCCTCGCCCCCAGACAGGGTTTCTCTGTGTAGCCCTGAATGTCCTGGCACTCCCTTTGTAGACCCGTCTCTCTTTAGGCAGTTCTGTGCTCTGTTCGCCATTAATTGTTTTGAGTGAACAGTCTGAGGCTTAATGAGGACTGTGGAAGAAGCGGAGGACCTTCCAGAAAATACAGTTGTGCATAACAGGAAGTCCGTGGGACACTTCCAACACCATGCACACCGCCTAGAGCCTCGGTTCCCCAGGCTATGGATAGTTAACTGTCCTGTGTACTTTGTGAGAGTTCTGTGCAGCAGTTCAAATGTGCTTCTTGGGGGGGGGGGGGGCTACTTATAGAGAGGAGTAAAAATTCTGTTTCATAGACATGGAGAGTTCTCGAGATCTGCTGGGTGTATTATTTTTTTTTGTTTGTTTGCTTGATTTTGCAACATCAAAGACCAATGAGTAAGACTGGGGATGCTCCTCAGAATTCACCCGGCATGTGCGAAGGAGCCCTGGTTTTGATCCCTAACACTGCCTAAACCACACATGGTGGTTCATGCCTATGACCCTAGGACCCAGGAGATAGAGACAGGAAAATCATAAAGTTCAAAACCCAAGCTAATTCTTGGCTACATAGTGGGTTCATGGACAGTGTGCTCTATAGAGCTGTTCTAGGACAGCCAGAGCTACACAGAGAAACCCTGTCTCAAACAGACAAAGCACACCCCCATTGCTGTACTTACTTAGAGAGCTGAATCTAGGACGCTGGACTTTCTAGGGTGGCCAAGATTACAGAGGGACTGCCCAGCCAAACTCAGTGTTTTGTGTTAACAGAAAATGAAAGAGGCTGGAAGAGGAGTGTGCCAGCTCACTCTGTAGTCCCAGTACTTGGGAAACCAAGGCAGGAGTGTGAAGAGTTTAAGGATAGCCTGAGCTACATAGCAAGATTGTCTTAAAATAAACAAATATTTAAAAAAAAAAAAAAAGCCAGGCAGTGGTGGCGCATGCCTTTGGTCCCAGCACTTGGGAGGCAGAGGCAGGTGGATTTCTGGGTTCGAGGCCAGCCTGGTCTACAGAGTGAGTTCCAGGACAGCCAGGGCTACACAGAGAAACCCTGTCTCCAAAAACTGAAAAAAAAAAAAAACCAAAAAACAAAAACCCAAAAACCTTGAATTATTTCCAAGACTGGCTGAAAGTAGTAGTGTCCTTTGAGCACCTCACACAGTCTTGAGGGTAACTCTGGCTCAGGGTCTCATGTGATGACAGACCCTTTTGGTCAAGGTCAGAGTTATTCCATGAAGGCTGTCTAAACCTGGGCATCTGCTTTCAAGCTGACTCTTGTGGCTTCACTGGAGGCTTCGGTTCTCCATCCTGAGGACACCTCCTCCTTCTTAGCTGCTCTCGTGGGACGTGACTGTTGGTGCAGGGCTGAGGTCCTGGAGGAGAGGGCTTGACTAGATGGAAGCTGTGCACACATCTGTAACTAACATCAGAAGGAGCGTCCTGGCTCCACTGGGGTAGACAGTCCTGTGATACCCCGGTGTAATGTGGGAGACGTGACAAGCAGGGCCGAGGGTTGTTTTGGGGTCTGTCTAGGGCAGAGCGGCTGCCACGATATCGAAGCTGGTTATGTTCTCTGTTAGGGTGAGAAGCTGGGCTGGGCCTGGCTCATTTGGGAAACTTTCTCTGTTTTAAATGTTTAATGCGTTTTTATTTAGTGTGTGTGCCTGAGCTTTGTGGGCACTCCATGATTCCCTTTTAAAGGTCAGAGGGCAACTTGCAGGAGTTAATTCTTTCCTACCATGTGGGCCCTGGGATCCCCAAACTCAGGCATGGCAGTAAGTATCCTTTGCTTGCTAAGCTGTCTCAGCAGTCCTATTTTTACTTTTATTTATTTATTTTTCATGTGTATGTGTATTAGATGGCCGTGAGCTGCGGTGTGGGTGCATGGAACCCTAGTTCTGCAAGAACAAGTGCTCCTAATCACCAAGTCATTTCTCTTGTCCCGCACCCTTATCTCCCCTTGAGGCAGGGTTTCACTTCATAATCCTACTGAAGTGAAGTATTATAGACCAGAGTGGCCTCGAACTCTCGGCAGTTCTTTTTCCTCTGCTTCCTGAGCACTAGAATTAGAGGTATGTGCCACGGCATCTGGCTCCTTGAGTTTTCTGCAATGTTTCCCCCTCTTCCGTTCTTTGATTCTCCTCTGGCTGGGTGTCGACATGAATGATGTTCTTTCCAGTGATCCAGGTGCGTGTTACACAAGTGGATGTGTGTTAGAGAACTCATCCGTGTTGACACCACCCTCCTTACAAAAGCCACACATGGGCTGGAGAGATGGCTCAGTAGTAGTTAAGAGCACTTGACTATTCATCCAGAGATCCTGAGTTCAATTCCCAGCAACCACATGGTGGCTCACAACTATCTGTAATGGGATCTGGTGCCCTCTTCTGGTGTGTCTGAAGACAGCTACAGAGTACTCATACACATAAAATAAATAAATCTTAAAAAAAAAAAAAAGAGTCATACATGCCAAGTGGGCAAGTGTGGTGGCACACCTCTTAACCCCAGTACTCAAGAGGCAGAAACAGGTGGATTTCTGTGAATTTGAGGCCAGCCTGATCTACCTACTGAGTTCCAAGCCAGCCAGGGCTGCATAGTGAGTCCCTGTCTCAAAAAGAACAACAAAATGCCACACTTGGTGCTTTAATTGAGGATTTTATTTAATTTTAGTTAAACCTGGAGGACAGCTAGAGTTTGAGAAAAACAGCAGAGCAGTCAAGTTATACAACTTAAGGGAAATAAAGGAGAGAGAAAGCCATGCCTTTTGCAATGGAGGGTAGTGGACAGCATCTTGGCAGGGTGTGTGAGCGTGGGTCTTAGAGACTGCTCAGGGTATCCCCCCACCCCCAGACTCTGATCACTATCGGGGGGTGGGGGGGGAGAGAGGAAATAGAAAAGAAGGGAAATGACAAGGGCCACGGTATGGGATGCTTGAAATAGCTGCTCACAGCTGCCTGAAGGCAGGAGACTTCCTTCCAAAGAAAGAAAAGTTCCTTCTAGCTTGTCTTTATTTAGGTGGAACAGAATTCCCTTTGGGGAAGCATTCCTGGGATTCCAGCTGATTAACTGGCCTGGTTGGATTGACTCTTAAAGGCGGGAAGGGAAGGGAAGATAGGGATGGCAAAAGAGTTAAGAGTTCTTCCTGCTTTTGAGAGGAAGGATGCCCAGCATCCATGCTGGGCAGCTCACAACTGCCCTTAACCAATAACTCGCTCCAGGGAACCGGGCACCCCTTTCTAACCTCCTTGGACACTGTATTAATGTACATAAACCCATATGCAGAATACACTCATACACATGATAAAAACGAACAGCAGAAGGAACAATAATATGAATGGTATGTATGTAATGTTTTGTTTGAACTTAATTTTTTTGCATCTATTATGAGGTTTGGGGGGTGTCACTGACCCACTCAGCACTGGGGACAGTGCCTGGCCTGGAGAGGCCCCTGTAGTGTTTCCTATAGTTGTCCTGGAGTATGAAGGAGAGAAGGGATTACATGAGCTCCAGCCTTCTTTATTACCATGGGTGCCTTGCCTCAGTCACCATCCAAGATAAAAATATGGAGGTAGGGGAGTGGTGCTGGGAAAGGTGTGGTTCCACGGCAGAGTGCTTGCCTAGCATTCGAAGGGCACTAATTTTGATTTCCTAGCACCAAGAAAAAAAAAAATTCCGAAGAAATGCAGATGTGTTAGCATTCTCGTTTCGACAACTAGAAGCAGAAAGACTACAGGAGTTAAAAACAAACAAACCAACAACTTCCAAAGAGCCAGGCTTAGTGGCGCACAACTTTAATCCCAGCACTCAGGGGACAAAGGCAGCCAGATCTCTGAGTTGGAAGCCAGTCTGGTCTGCAGAGTGAGTTCTAGGGTAGCCAGGTATACACAGTGAAACTCTGTCTCAAAAATCAAATCGTAATAATAATAATGACAACTCTTAACCCGACCTAGCTAAAGGCAGCTTGTTCGGGATGCTGTCTATACAGTAGCCCATAACTAGGGTGAAGCCTACACAGTATGAACAGATCTGGGAGCTTAAAGAACTTATTGGTTTACTTATTTCTAGCAGTCCTGGGGATCGAGCATGCTAGGCGTGTGGTCTGCTGCTGATCTACACCCCCCAGTTTGGATATTGTGTTGTTGCAAATCATTCTGCATGAAATAAATTTCTAGAAACAGAGAAGAGGTGAAGCTTTAAAACTCCCATTTATTCTGTGACAGATAGACTCCAGGTATCATTTCCCAGGTATTTTTCCCGGTGCTAAAAAAAACGATGCTGTGTCTCCGGTGGACGTAATGTTTGCCTAGTGTGCTACTCTCAGAGTTATAGGTTCACTCCTCAGCATCCCGTAAACTGAGTGTGGTAGTCCCTGCCTGGAAGCCAGGAGGATAAAAAAACTCTGGGTGATCCTTCACTACAGACAGGGATGCGAGCCTGGGCTGAGTGGGACCCACAGCTAAGGACCGTGGGCCCTGCCCACTGCAGAGGTGGCCTGTGGCCATTCGCTTCCTGGCAAGAGGTCAGATCTTGAGAATGTCTCACTTTACATTTATACTGGGTCATTTCTGAATTTCTCTATTTTATGTGTGCATGAAAATTCATGGGGAATAGTACAGTATAATTTCATCTTTCCCTGTTTATATTCATGCAACCTTTTGGAGAACCTAAACCCCAAAACCATCCCAAAGAAGCAGACAGGGCATGGATAGCCATCTCTGCTTTGACAAGTTGCTACGTGTGGGACCTCCAGTAAGTTATTCTATAAAAAACAAAACAAAAACCAGGGACTCATTCTATAGCCCTGACTGGCCTACAACTTCTCCCACAGAGCCCTAACCCCTGCTTTATGTGTTTTTTGTCGTTGTTTGTTTTTTAGGGCTTGGGGTTGTTTGCTTGTTTGTTTGTTTGTTGAGACAGGGTCTCAATATATAGGCCAAGTTAGCCTCAGACTTGCAACATAGCCCACTGCTGACCTTGAACTCCTCCTGATCTTCTCTCCTCCACCTCACAAGTAGTCCATTGAAATTGGAGAACTTTTGAACCCAAACGGGAAACAAACGAAGTCCGTTGCTAGCTTATGAGGATTCAGAGTAGAGAAATGAGTCAGTTGTGTTCACTGGCCTAGCTTGCCTAGTGCTGGGATGCCAGCTCTCAGGTTTTATTTTCTTCTATCTCTTTTCCTGGTGCTGGAGTTGAACCCAGGGCTCACACATGACAAGCAAATAGAATCATCCCCTCTGTGCCTCTATAAGACAACTTTGTGTGATTGTTGGGTTTTGTTTGTTGGGGGGTGGGGCCTGTTCATTTGTTTACCACTGTGTCAAGCTATTTGTGTGTGTGTCTATGTGTCTGTGTCTCTGTGTGTAGACAGGGTGTTAGCTTCTTCTTTATACTTTTTAAAAAACTCATTTGGAGGAGGACAGCCATTCCACACATATTAAGGTCAGAGGATAACTTGATGACGTAGCACCACTTGTTCCACCACTGGGTTGCAGGGATTGAACTCAGGTCGTCAGGCTGGACGGTAGACGCCTTTACCTGATGAGCCATCTCACTGGCCTTTTTCTTTTTAAATGTCGTGCTGGGGATTGTACCAAGGGCTTCATCCTGGATGCTAAGGAAGCACTCTATCAACTATGTCCCAGGCCAGGCAGGGTTTTATTTTGTAGCTCAAGCCCTTGAGTTCATAGTAATAATCTTGCTACAGTCTTCTGAGTGCTACATTCATGTGCATGAGTGGCCAGGTGTAGCTACATCCTTGTTAGTCTGTTTAGGCTAACATAGCAAACGCTACAGACTGAAGTGTATTGCTTCTCAGAAGGCTAGAAATCTAAGATCAAAGTGCCTGACAAGTCTGGCTTCTGAGGTCCCTCCCGGTCCTGGATGACTGCCCTGTTTCCTTTCCTTTTTAAAGATAGGATGTAGTACATAGCCAGACTGGTCACATCAAATTCACAGCAATACCCTTGCCTCAGCCACATCTTCACATGGGATCTGTGATCGTAAGACAGGAACACAGACCTATCGGATGTAGAGTCCACAACACAGGCCTCATTTTAATTTAATTTAATGGTTTCAGTAGAAGCTTGAAATCCACATAGTCACATTCGACAAGACTGGAGGTTAGGATTTAATTCATGGATCTAGTTAGGGGACAAAATTCAGCCCAGATGCCTCTCCTCAGTCAATCTGGCGCAGTTGGTGAGGATGTGGCAAGGTTGTGTAATCACGATTCCTCGATGTCTTTCCTGGTTTGTCAGTGTGGTGATTTAGACCACCAGGTAACATATGTGGTGGTCATGGCCTATGGATATTTTCCTTTCACCAGGTAGGAACTGAACTTTTAGAGAGCCTTGTCTAAGCTGTGTTTAGCTGACACAACTTCTCTATACCTGTCTTAGTTAGAGTTTATCACTGCAATGAGACACCAAGACCACCACAACTTGTATGAAGGAAAACATTCAATTGGGGTTGGCTTACAAATCAGAAGTTTGGTCCATTATCATCATGGCAGGAAGCATGGCTGCATGCAGGTAGACCATGGTGCTGAACAGGTAGCTGAGGGTTCTACATCTGGATCCACTGGCCTTAAGAAGAGAGAGTGAGCCACTGGGCTTGCCTTGAGCATCAGAGACCTCAAAGCCTCCCCCCACCCCCAGTGACACACCTCCTCTAACAAACCCTCACCCACTGTGGGGCCAGGAAAGCCAAGCAACCTGCTGAACTGTTCCGGAGCAATAGTGGGGTCAAAACCCGTCCAAACCCCAAAGATCTCATCCCGAGACCATCAGGAGAAGGACTGCTTCCTCCTGGTCTGGGCCAACATGTTCAGGTAGCTTTGTGACCCCACTACCTACTCCAGCGAGGCCTCACTCTCAATGGTGCCATTTCCTAATAGCTTATAGGACCCACTTTCTTTTCTTTTTTTAAATTTGTCTTTTTTTTTAAGATTTATTTATTATTATAAGTAAGTACACTGTAGCTAACTTCAGACACACCAGAAAAGGGGCATCATGTCTCATTATGGGTGGTTGTGAGCCACCATGTGGTTGCTGGGATTTGAACTCAGGACCTTTGGAAGAGCAGTTGGTGCTCTTACCCACTGAGCCATCTCACCAGCCCACCCATTTTCATTCAAAACACTATGTATCTTCCACCATCTCTGGTCTTTGAATTTCTCATAGCCACATACATTTTGGGTTTACCCCGGCCAACTGCTAGGCTTGAAGGTTTCAGTCACCCTATGTGTGGTATGTAGCATGCTACCTCTTGCGTAAGAGGAGCTCCGGTTTAAGTTTTTTTATGTGTGCATGTGTGCTTTGTGCTCACAGGGAACCTCCTGCCTCCGTTTCCTACTGTGGGATTACAGGTGTGAGTCAGTCACTATGCTCAGCTTTAAATTATCTAAAAATAAAATTGACTCTAGATTTATTTTTTAGGCTTGTTTATTTTGTGTGTAAGGGTGTAAGCTTTCACCCGTGTCTGTAAACCTGGCCTAGTGACGCATGCCTCCATCCCATCATTTAGGACACTGGTTCTCAAGCGGTGGGGTGAGAGAGACCCCCCTCAGAGGTCATATATCAGATATGTACATTAAGATTCATAACAGTATGGGGCTGGAGAGATGGCTCAACGGTTAAGAGCACTGACTACTTTTCTGAAGGTCCCGAGTTCAAATCCCAGCAACTACATGGTGGCTCATAACCATCCATAATGAGATCTGACACCTTCTTCTGGAGTGTCTGAAGAGAGCTACAGTGTACTTACATATAATAAATAAATAAATCTTAAAAAAAAGATTTATAACAGCAAAATTACAGTTATGAAATAATAAGGGAAGTAATTTTACAGTGTTTGTGAGGGTGGGTCACCACAGCATGAAGAACTGTATTGAAGTCGAAGGATGAGAACCACTGTTCAGCTCTCCTCAGCTCTATAATGAGCTAGAGGAAGTGCTAGGCTACATCAAACTCTGCCTAAAAAAAATACAATAAAATCGGCTTCAAGTCTTCCCCAGCTGGTGCCACCTCTGATATGGGTTCGAGTGTTCCCTGCCTTTGGCCACTCCCTGTTTAGGGAGGTGAAACATGGGGAATTTGACTGAGCTTATCCCATTCCAATGCCAGGGCGGGGTTGTAGGGAAGCGCAGAGACATGGTTCTGGGGTGGGAAGCAGTCTTAAATGTGGGAAAGCCAGAGCTGGTTCTATCCCCGAGGCAGGCAGGGGCTGAAGGGTTTTCTGGCTCTTGGACATCGGGCACCATGGGGAATCGAGGAGGAGCTGAGAACTGAATCAGGGGCCCTCGGGCTGGGGACAGTGTCCAGCGGGGGTGAGCTCTGGCTTGTCCCAGCCATGATTGTCCTTAGCTTGTCAGAGGCAGGCTTGGTGGTAGTTGGCCTTCTGTGATACAATTAAGTTGTGCTTTTGTAGTTGAATGTCTTCTCCATGGCTCCCCACGTTGGATCTTGATGGGTTCTAAATGGTTTATTGTTTGTTCATGGCACACACATACACACACACAAAAAGATACATAACAGGGTGCACTTGAGATTAAATACCTTTTACAGGGAGGAATGTCTGGGAAGGGAAGCTCACTGGCTAAGCCCTCTGAGCCTCTAGGTACTTCCTAAGCATAGAGAATTCTATTTTGAGCCTAGGTGACAGTAGGACAGGCTCCTTTTCTGTGAGGAGCTGGCTCATGTTCCAGGCCAGGAGTCACCTACGTCTCATGCGTGTGAGTCTTCGGGTCTCAACCTGCTCTACCTTACCAAACTTCCTGTCGTGGTTTTACGTCTCACGCTCTGAGGTCACTAAATGACAAACATCTGCTGGCCACAACACAGAGAGTTTTATTGTTTTTACCTACATACATCTATTTCAGGTAATGACTGTCCTTTTAAAGCTTTTTTTGTTGTTGTTGTTTTTCTGTTTTGTTTTTTTTGTCCCTAAGGTGTTTTCTAAAACCACAGCATACGTACACTATCTCTGAGCTATGTGTCCAGCCTCAATACCCACTTTTGATTGTGGTGCTAGGAATTGAACCCAGGCCATTTTACATGCTAGGCAAGCACCCAATCCCTGAAATGCATCCCCAGTCCTCCCCCCACCCCCCAACACATCTATGTGTCTGTCTATCTGAGAGTTTAGAACTTCACTGGCTTGCCTGAGATACACTGTGTAACCTAGGTTGGCCTTGAATTTGCTATAATCCTATAGCTGTCTCTCATTTAATTTTTTAAACTTAAGACACAATCTCCCTCTGGGTCCTGGGCTGGCCTTGAGCTCATAGCAATCTTCCTGCTTTAGCCTTCCAATGCTGGGGCTTACAGATGTTAGCCCCCACATCTGACCAATACTGTGCCTTAATTTTGTGTGCTGTGATCTGTATTTTTCCACAGGGTCTTGAGAACAGTTACTAGAGAAAGCATTTTAAATGTTAAGAAAATAGAGATACAAAATAAGGCAGAAGCAGCAGTCTAGTGCGGTGGCACACACCTTTAATCTCAGCACTCGGGAAGTAGAGGCGGGGGTGGGGTGAGGTAGGTGGATGGCTGAGTTCATGGCCAGCCTGGTCTCCGGAGTGAGTTCTGGGACAGACAGCGGTGTTGGGGGGAGAGGGACAAAGAAGAAAAAAGAGGAGGAAAGGAAAGAAGAGGTAAAGGAGGGGGAAGAGAGGGACAATTAGAACCATGAACACTCCTGGGCATGTCTGACTTTAGGACAGAGAGTCACTGTTTATTAAGCAATAACACAGTACTGCATGCTTTCTGGCCACAACAACTTAAGGAATAACTCCTTTTTAAAAAAGACTTTGGGGGGGCTGGTGGGAGGTATATGTATGGTGTGTGTATGTATGTGTGGTATGTTTATGTGTTGTGTGTGTGTGGTGTGTATGGTGTATATATGTGTTGTGTGTGTGTGTGGTGTGGTATATATGTGTGTGTGGTATGTGTGTATGTGTGGCATGTGTGTGTGTGTGGTGTGGTATATATGTGTATGGTATGTGTGTGTGTGTGTGTGTGTGTGTGGTGTATATATGTGGGTGTGTGTATGTGTGTGGCATGTGTGTGCGTATGTGTAGGGCGTGTGTGTGTGTGTGTGTGTGTGTGGTATGTGTGTATGTGTAGGGCATGTGGCGTGTGTGTGTGTGTAGTGTGGCATATATGTGTGTGTGTATGATATGTGCTGTGTGTATGTGGTATGTGTGTGTGTGTAGGGCGTGTGGCGTGTGTGT
>NW_022196911.1:102864099-102872932 GCF_008632895.1 Mastomys coucha | reverse complement strand
GTGTGTGTGTGTGTCTGTGTGGTGTGAGCGTGGGTCCGTGTCTCTGAACATTGCTGTTTCTGAGGTAACAGTGTCTACCATCCATCTGCTTCCTTTGCCTCAGCCTTCACCATCAACAGCATCCAGATGGAGAGCCTGCCGTCCTGGGAGGTGGCGAATGGGCACAGACTGACCCTGCAGTGCCTCGTGGATATCAGCACCACCTCGAAAATCAGGCCTCAGCACCGGGTGCGGTTCTATAAGGACGATGTGCTAGTGTACAATGTCTCCTCCAGGGAGCACACGGAGAGCTACGTCATTCCTCAGGCACGGGTCTTCCACTCGGGGAAGTACAAATGCACCGTGATCCTGAACAACAAGGAAAAAACCACGATTGAGCACGAGCTCAAGGTGCATGGTGAGTCTGCAAGCAGAACAGCAGGCTGGTCATGTCGCTCACGGTGATGGTGATGCCAGTCACACTGGTTTCCTTCTCCCTTAAAGCTCCACCTCTCCTACTCATTATCTGCCATCCTGACCTGAAACTGTAGGCTTTAGAAACGCCTGCTGTGTGAGGGGAGGACTTTCTCCTTTGGGATGATGTCCCGGCCTTGGGGAACACCCTTCTCCATCCTCCTTAAGTCACAGACTACCTTTTATTCTCCCAGCCCTGTCTCTGAAATGCAGTCTCCCCATAACCCAGGCTGGTTTCAGTCTCCTGCGCATGCGCCAGCGTTCCAGGCATGCGTCTCCACCCCCTGCTACTGAGTTTCTTCTAGCACTTTCTTAACAGAGTTGATTTCTCCCAGGGCACCAGACCTTACAGTGTTTATGCCCCTCTGTGACAGTGACAGACAGCAGGCTGGTTCACTACATGAACCAGGCCGTTGGTGGCACACACCTTTAATCCCAGCAGCACTCTGGAGGCAGAGGCAGGTAGAGTTTAAGATGGTCTGGTCTATAGCATGAGTTCAAGGATAACCAGGTTACACAGAGAAATCATGTTTGGAAAAGCAGAAAAAAGCCCATTAGACTATAGTCTCTCTGCCTGGGTCACCGTCTTGACAAGTCCGATAGCCATTCTAAACTTCAGAGGCCACAGAGGTACCTGGGAGGTTAAAGTCATTGCTGTCTAAGCCTGCTAAGCAGCGTTCAATCCCCTGGACCCCCATGGTAGGAGAGGACTGACTCTATAGTGTCCCAGGACCTCTACACCTACACCCATAGCACTCTTGGAACACACACAACACCAAACAGATAATATGTAAAATGTAACAAGAACATTAAATTCTGGAATTCTAATGAATGAAGTGAAAATA
Organism: Mastomys coucha; assembly: GCF_008632895.1. Taxonomy (NCBI): domain Eukaryota; kingdom Metazoa; phylum Chordata; class Mammalia; order Rodentia; family Muridae; genus Mastomys; species Mastomys coucha. Next base: position 102,871,634 of record NW_022196911.1, on the reverse strand, counting down.
ACAGGTAGTCAGTTTGGGATTCAGAATGTTTAAGTGTTTAAGTGCAGTTTGCGGCCCATTGGTGTTCAGCTGCATGAGGTACAGTCTTTAGTCAATGGCGAACAACACAGACCTTAGTGGGCCCGTGAGGTAATCCACTAGGTAACCTCTTGATGCTATGCCATCTTAGTCTGGGCGCATTTACTCTCTTGCTGGGATGACACCACCTCACACAGCATTTCCCAGGCTGTGTCTTAGTTGTTGTGAAACATCTGTTACACACACACACACACATACACACATCTGTCTGCTCTTTTGGGCTGTAAAATCTCAAAGATATTAAATTTGGCCTATTTCCAGACAGCCAGAGGTTGTTGAAAAACACATGCCTTTAATCCCAGCACTCAGGAGGCAGAGGCAGGTGGATCTCTGTGAATCTGAGGCCAGCCTGGGCTACACAGCAAGCTCCAGGACAGCCAGGGCTACACAGAGAAACCCCGTCTCAAAACAAAGGCAACAACAACACCTGGCCTGTTTCTTATATCCTGGGTGAAGACTGCGCTTGAGGTTGGGCATTCAATAAATTCCAGCAGAGGCCAGGGATGCCTCAATCTGTACAAAGCTTTCCACAAAAGACGTGAGTGTGCAGATTCCAGTACCCATGGCCTGGGATGTACCCATAATCCTACAACTGGGGGCGTGGACACACAGAAAGATCCCTGGGCTTTGCTGGCCTTTCAGCCTAGCTGAATTAGTGAGATACAAGTTCAGTGAGAGATCCATGTCAAACAGTAAGGTGGAGAACAGCTGAGGAAAGTGCCCAGTATTGGCCTGTGGAGGTACAGACACACACACATGCACACAGACAGTGAAAGCATCAGTTGAAGTAATATAATTCAATACTGACTTTTTTTTTTTGAGACAAGGTCTCACTGTGTGGCTCTGGCTCTCCATTGCATTATATTTTTAAACTGTAGGCTACAGCGCCAGGCACACAGATGCCCATTGATCACCTGGGGTAGGTAGCGCTCAGTCTTCAGCTAATAAAAGGTCCTGATACCGATCAGCTACAGTGGCAGATAAGAGACATGGGCCATTATGAGGAACTGATCCTAACTGTACTTTTCTCATTCTCCAAAGGCGTATCTAAGCCCACGGTGACACTGGACAAAAAGGAGGTGACAGAAGGCGGGGTTGTGACAGTCAATTGTTCCATGCAAGAAGAAGAGCCACCATTTTTTTTTAAAATTGAAAAAGTAGAACTGAAGTCAAAATTTCAAGTCGTCAAGACAAAGAGAGAGAAGTCCACCAACCAGAACTTTGTGCTCATGGAATTCCCCATTGAGGAGCAAGACTACGTATTAGTGTTTCGCTGCCAAGCTGGGGTCCTGTCTGGAATCAAAGTGCAGGACTCAGAATTCGTCAGGAGTGAACACGTCACCGTGCAGGGTCAGAATCCTGCCCTCTGTACCATCCTTTTTGGTGACAGGTTGCATGTGGCAAAAAGGATTTCAGAATTGGAGAAGCTGCGCCTCTTTTTGGAGTGCCTGCTCTCATAAGCTTGGTAGCACAGACTGTAATCCCAGCCCTGGTGAGATACAGGCATGGGGATCAGGGGGTTCAAGACTAGCCCTCAGCTATGAGACTCTTTCTCCCACGAGCCAAAGAAATAAATAACATTAACTAGAAAGAATAAGTAGGGTTCGGGAATGGCAGCTGGGTGTGATGGTGCAGGCCTGCAATCCCACCTACTCAGGACACTGAGGCAGGAGGATTGAAAGTGTAAGGGCAGTCTGGGCAGTTGAGTGAGACCCTCTCTCAAAGTAAAAATGAAAGAGAGGATTAGAGATACAAACATGTAGTGGAGTGTTTGACCAGCATTTGGGAAAACCTAAATCCATTAGGGTAGGGGCCACAAGGAAAGGGAGATAGCTCAGGAAGTAAAATGAGTTTGATGCCCCAAACCCATGTAAAGCAGGGTATGGTGGTGCAGATTCGTAATCCCAGCCCTAGAGAGACAGACAGATTCCTGACACTCACTGGGTAGTCAGATTCAGCTTAAATATTGAGCCCCAAGCCAATAAGAGAGTTTGTCTTATAAAAAACAAAAAACCAGGGCAAATGGGGCTAGAGTGGGCCCAGCGGTCAGCGTACTTGTTGTTCCTTTATACACACACCGGGCCCCCTTTCACACGCAGGTTCCTCACACCCAGATCATAGAGTAGAAAGTGCCCAGTTTTGAACTTGAGTCCAACTGGCTTGTCGTCTTTCTTGTAGAGTCCTTCTCTACTCCCAAGTTTCAAATCGAGCCTTCTGGGATGATCATAGAAGGAGACCAGCTCCACATTAAATGCATAGTTCAAGTGACACACTTGGTCCAGGAATATCCAGAAATTATAATCCAAAAAGACAAGGCGATCGTAGCCACCTCCAAGCAAGGCAGTGAAGCTGTCTACTCAGTCATGGCCATGGTAGAGTACAGTGGACACTACACCTGCAAAGTGGAATCCAACCGCATCTCCAAAGCCAGTAGCATCATGGTCAACATAACAGGTAGGAATGCTGAGGGGCTGGCAGGTGGCGGGCACTCAAGAGGTGGTTGTAGCTAGGCATTGTTCCACATGTCCATAATGCCAGCATTTGCGGGGGGTGAGATAGGAGGATCCTGCGTTCAAGGCCAGCCTAGGCTATCTAGGGAGACCCTGGCCAATGAGCATGATGCCTTTTCTGTTCCAGGTTGTCTTGGGTGAATTCATACTGGGTGCTGGGGCTTGTGGGAAAGAGTCAATGTATAGCAATTGGCTGTGCTGGCCGAATGTTCAGGTGCTGGCGCTGATTCAGTCCTGCTGCTGCTCACTACTTCTCTGCCCTTGGCTGAATTCTTGAACCTGCCCCAACTGTGTGAGACACAATGGGGATGTGATGGTACTCACCTTATAGGACTGTCATAATGTCTGTTTAAAGGAGATAGCTGTGGTGTGCCATTCAAGTGAGCACCGGCTATTAATCTCTGCAGGTGTGTGGATATCTTTCCTCTGGGTCAAACTCTTCTTCATGACCTCTTTAAACTTTTTAAATTTTATTCTATGTGTGTGGATGTTTTGCCTGCATGTAGGTCTGTGTACCACTTGTAGGCTTGGTGTTCATGAAGGCCAGAATAGGGTATAGGCTATCTAGAACTGCAGTTACACTTGCAAGTCATCATTGGTGCTGAGAATTGAACCTGGGTCTTCTATGAGAGTAGCCAGTGCTCTGAAGTGCTGAGCCGAGCCCAAACTCCAGCCCAAATCTTTTTTCTAAAAGGTGTTGGGGTCCAGGAGTCACCTCACAAACTACACAAACACTGATCTCAGTCAGACAGGGCTGTATTGAACACACACCCAAAGACTGATCAATCAGGGCCAGAGGTCAGAATTTGGCGGCTGAGTCTACGACTCTGAACATTTTTTCTATGTCAGTTTATAAAAACCCACAATGAGCACACACGAGGTGTTGGAAGTGTTGCCCAGTGGTTGGCCCTGACTCAAGCCATTTTAGACATGACAGTTCACATTGACCCTTAATTTGATGGGTCCTAAGTCATGCTTATGGTTGTGAATTTTTTAAGTTCAACCAACTTCATAACATACAGAACGTAACCAGAATATAACAGGGTATGTGGTCAGCATGACCCTGCTCTGAATAATTTTCTGCATCAATGACTGGCAGGCCTATTACAGCAACAGTACGAACTAGCCAACAGGCATGGAACAAAATGGCTGCAGCTATGCTAACGGGTGGGTTCAATAAAAGGTATTAAGGTATTCTTCTCTCTCTCTTCAGGTCTTTTTTTTCCTTTTTTTGTGTGTTTGTTTATTTGTTTTATGTGTATGAGTACACTGTAGCTGTACAGATGGCCATGAGCTATCATGTGTGTGGCTGCTGTTGATCTCAGGACCTCTGCCGGCTCCACTTGCTCTGGCCCTGCTCGCTCCATCATAATTTACTGTGGCTGTCTTCAGACACACCAGAAGAGGCCGTCAGATCTCATTACGGGTGGTTGCTGGGATTTGAACTCAGGACCTTCGGAAGAGCAATCAGTGCTCTTACCCGCTGAGCCATCTCGCCAGCCCTGTCTTCTGGTTTTTTAAGACAGGGTTTCTCTGTCTTTAAAAACCTGTCCTGGCTGTCCTGGAACTTCAATTGTAGACCAGGCTGGCCTCAAACTCACAGAAATCTACCTGCCTCTGTCTCCTGACTGCTAGAATGAAAGGCATGTACCACCATAGCCAGCCTGTAGCCATGGTGGCACACACCTGTTCCACATGTCTATAATGCCAGCTCTTGGGAGCCAGAGGCAGGCAGATCTATCTCTATGAGTTCCAGGCCAGCCAGAGCTACATAGTAAGACCCTGTCTCAAAAAACAAAAGCTAAAAAACAAACAAAAATATTTTGAAGCCGGCGGTGGTGGTACACCCCTTTAATCCCAGCATTTGGGAGGCAGAGGCAGGCAGATTTCTGAGTTCGAGGCCAGCCTGGTCTACAGAGTGAGTTCCAGGACAGCCAGGACTACACAGAGAAACCCTGTCTCAAAAAAATCAAAAAAAAAATTTTTTTTTGAAAAAAGAATATATGTATATCTGTGTGTGTTTATATGTTCCGTGTGTGTGTGTGTGTGTGTGTGTGTGTGTGTGTGTGTGTGTGTGTGGCTAAGATCAGAGGATGTCAGAGCTTTTGGAACTGGAGTTACAGGTAGTTAGTTGTGAGCTGTCTGCTATAGATTAGGTACTGGGAATATAAGCCAGGTCTTCTGCAAGAACAGTAAGTGCTTTTAACTATGGGGCTATCTCTCCACCTTCCTCCATTTTTTTAAAGACAAGATCTAATGTAGCCAAGGCTGGCCTTCCACTTACTGTGTAGTGGAATTTGACCTTGAACTCTTGACTCTGCTGCCTCCATGCAAATACTAGGACTCCAGGCATGCTGTACCATTGCAGGCACTGCCCAGTACTCCTAACCCAAGTTCCTGGCTTTATCTCTCTAAAGTACTTACCAAAAATACTTACCACTTAAAAGAATACTGTACTTTTTTTTTTTTTTTTTTTTTTTTTTTTTTGAGACAGGAGTTTCTCTGTCTAGCCTTGGCTGTCCTGGAACTCACTCTGTAGACCAGGCTGGCCTCAATCTCAGAAATCCACCTGCCTCTGCCTCCCAAGTGCTGGGATTAAAGGCATGCACCACCTCTGCCCAGCCCACCTTTTCTTGTTGGCTGTGCCTATTCCGCTGTTGGTACATAAGCTGCTGAGGCCTGAGAGCTTCAATCTTCGCTCAGTGCTATGTCCTTAACTTGCACGATGGTTAGACCAGGATTGCGCTGAACCTTGCGTTACAATGTTTCCAAGAGCAGAGTTGGCTCTTTTCTCCCATTGAAAGTCTCCATTCATACAAATGTTCATCCGTTCATTCAGTAGTTTCACTCAAATCCCTAAGTGTCAAGCTCTGAACATGCAGTCACAGCCACCACTCCCAGGCTTATAGTAGGTAGGCAGGTCGCCAACTCACCAACTGGGGGTTAGCACACTCTATCAGATCCTCCTGGTGTAGGGTGTGACATCATTTGCATTTTAGTGAGTTATCTATCTATCTATTATTTATTTATAATTTTTGAGACATTCTCATAATGTAGAACTCTCCTATGTAGACCAGGCTGGTCCCTATATAAAACTCAGAGAGTGTTGGGATCAAAGGCATGTCCCATCATGGATTATTGATAATGACAAACATTTGGAGTGCTCTAGATAAGGTATACATTCTGTTGTTAGAGGAAAAAAGCCATCATGTATGTGTGTGTGTGTGTGTGTGTGTGTGTGTGTGTGTGTATGCATATATATACATATGATATTCTTCTGTATACTGGGCTTCTCACTAAGAATTGAGGGTTTCAGATACAAGCAGGCCTGTCAATGGCAGTTTCTTCTAGCCATAATGAACTTGCAAATATTGTCTACTATACTTTCTCTAGGCAATCACCTAGGACAACTTTTTTCCAGGGACTGTTCCCTTAATCCCCCCAGGATGAAGTTTAGTTTCCTCTCTGTGGGTTCTGCTGCAAGCAGTATTCCTGGATTGAGCATTAGATAGAAGTTCCTTGAAGTCAGACTGTCTCATATGCAGTTATCTTCCCATTGCCCAGCAAAGGGTCTTTCCTACAGTAAACACTTATGGAAGCCAGGCATAGTGGTGCACACCTGCAGTTCCAATGCCTGGGAGGTGGAGACAGGAGAATCAGAAGTTCAAAGCCATCTCTGGCTACATAGTTAGTTCAAGGCCGTCTCAATAAATGAATGGATGGATGGATGAGTGAATCCTCATAGGAAATGCAGGAAGAGCCTACAGAGAGATCTCAAGTTCAGAAGGAGTCCTGGCTCTCTTGAGGCCATGCCTTCATGTATATGAGAAGCAGAGGAAGACTTTTTGCAGGGTCCTAAGGGTGATTCTGCTGAAAGTAGCTGGGCCACAAGTGTCTCCAGCAGAGGCCTGAGGTGGTACACATCTCCCTCCATTCCCACTTGGTGTTCCTCAGAGCTGTTTCCCAAGCCGAAGCTAGAATTCTCCTCCAGCCGTCTGGACCAAGGGGAAATGTTGGACCTGTCCTGCTCTGTCTCCGGCACGCCGTTAGCCAACTTCACCATCCAGAAGGAAGAGACGGTCTTGTCGCAGTATCAGAATTTCAGCAAGATCGCTGAGGAGAGGGACAGCGGGGAGTACAGCTGTACTGCAGGCATCGGCAAAGTGGTCAAGAGAAGTGGCTTGGTACCGATCCAGGTGTGCGGTGAGTACCCTCGTTGTCCCCAGTGCAGTTGCAAAGGCTGATGGGATTCCAACAGATTGAGAACTCCAGGGAGGGCCAGGAAAATGGCAGATTGAGTAATGGTGCTTGCTGCCTAGCCAGACAACCGGAGTTCAGTCCCTGTGATCCACATGGTGGAAGCCGAGAAACAACAACTACAAGCTGTCCTTGGACCTCCATAGTTAATCTGTATATGTGTGTGCACACAGAATGCACAGACTTCTGTGTCTATGTAAGACCTGTTTAGGAGGCATGGAGTACGTACCTATAAACCTGAGACCCAGGAAGTTGAGACAGGGATTGCCGTGAGTTCAACACCAGCCTGGGCTACATAGCAAGGGCCTGTCTCAATCCTCTTTGATTCCCAACATGTTAAAAAAAAAAAAAGTATTAAAAAAGAAGATTCTGCTGGGCAGTGGTGGTGCATGCCATTAATCCCAGCAGTGAGGCTGGGGGATTGCTGCTAGCTCAAGGTTACAGGGCAGGGTTACAGGACCCTGGGTTACAGGGCAGGGTCTTGTCTCAAAAACAAACACATGGCTGGAGAGATGGCTCAGTGGTTAAGACCATTGACTCCTTTTCCAAATGTCCTCAGTTCAAATCCCAGCAACCACATGGTGGCTCACAGCCATCTATAATGAGATCTGACACCCTCTTCTGGTGTGTCTGAAGACAGCTACTGTGTATTTACATATAACAATAAATAAATCTTTTTTTTTTTTTAAA
>NW_022196911.1:102856917-102864089 GCF_008632895.1 Mastomys coucha | reverse complement strand
AAAAAACAACCCACACACAAGGGGTCTAAAGAGATTGCCCAGTGGTTACGGCACCTGCTGCTCTTAGCACACTTAGGAGGAAGAGGCAGACAGATCTCTGTGAGTTCAAGGCCAGCCTGGTCTACAGAGCTAGTGCCAGGATGTCAAAGGTTATATAAAGAAACCCTGTCTTAAAAAAACAAAATTAATATCATTTGAGATATAAACAACAGGAATGATTAATAAAATAAAAAAACAAACAAAAACAAAAAATTAGATTTAAAAAAAGATATTTTTGCTGTTTTGTCAGTGTCTTACTGTGTAGCCCTGGCTGGCCTTGAACTCACAAAGTTCTTCCTGCCTCTACTTCCATAGTGCTGGGAATTGAACTCAAGACTTTACACATGCTAGGCAAGTGCTCTACCACTGGACTACATCCCCATCTATCTATAGCAGTTCATTTTCTCCCTTGTTATCTCATGCATACACATAGACAAGCGTTGCCTGGCCTGGCCTCGGCAGCCTTATAGGAACCCCTTAAGAGGGATAAGGCAGGCAGGCAGACTATGAAAAATCATGATCTCAATGGAGAAAGCCAAGCTCACAGTTTTCAGAAGGAAGGTCCTGGGCTGGGTTGTTACTTCTGTTTTATTTGGATTTCCCTTGTTGTTCTAGAAATGCTCTCTAAGCCCAGGATTTTTCATGATGCCACGTCGGAGATCATAAAAGGACATACCATAGGCATTGGCTGCCAGTCGGAAAATGGAACCGCACCCATCTCTTACCACCTTATAAAAGCAAAGAGCAACTTCAAGACTCTCGAGATGACCTCCAATGACCCAGCGACATTCACGGATAAGCCCACCAGAGACGTGGAATACCAGTGTGTAGCGGATAACTGCCACTCCCACCCTGAGGTGCGCAGTGAGATCCTGAGGGTCAAGGTGATAGGTGAGCATCTGCATTCTGCGAAGCAAAGGTGGGACTCAAGGTTAGGGACTGTGGCGATCACGAGGATGCTACCTGTGCATCCCATAGCAGATATGTATCAAAAACCAAGCCCCAAGTAGTGGGTCTGAGAAATACCTGGGGGTCCTTGATGTGGCTGTTGTAACCCCTATTTACCTTCCAAGTGACAGTTGAACCCCTAAAAAGGGAAGGTAGCTGAAATTAAGGAACTGCTGGTATTGTGTACTTGGGCTTCTTTGGTTTGGGGGTGCTTTTTCAGATGAAGAGATAGCCGCCCCCAAGAACTGCAGGCCAGAACTTTTTCCTGCTATAGGTGTTGCTGCAGACCATGGGCTCATGGGAATTGCTGACAGTAGCCTGGGACTCTCACCACAGTATTGGGGTTGGCTATCTTTTCCTGGAGCATCTGACGTGTGCCTTTGGGTGGCTTTTTGCAGCGCTCCCGCTGCTCTGAATCCTGCTCTGAGGCTCTCAGTCTGCCTTCTCCTCTGTCCTTTGGCAACTTTTGTTTAACAACTCTGTGACATCAACACGCAGTCTATAGGGGCTGAAGAGATGGCTCCGTGGTTAAGAGCATTGGCCACTGTTTCAGAGGTCCTGGGTTCAATTTCCAGCATCCACATTGCAGCTCGCAAATGTTCCTAGGGATCTGATGCCCTCACACAGACACTAACTAAAGCACATAAAAATGAATCATTAACATGCAGTTTAGAATCATGTACTGTAATCGTATGCTGGTATGGGCAAGAGTTGGCCACAGGTAGGAGGTAAGTGCTGAAACAAGCCTGTAATCCCAGAATTTAGTAAGCAGGGGCGGGCAGATCAGGAGTTCACAGTTACCCTTAGCTACGTGGTGAGATCCAGGCCACTCGAGGTTACGTAAGATCCAAGTCTCGGTGGACGTGGGAGGGAGGAGGGGCTTAGTAAGAATGGGTCTGGGAAGATGAACCTGGTTGCTATGCATTCAGGCTGTTGGTGAGGAGTGGAGCCTTCAGATCTTCAGATGTTAAAAAGTAAATGTATTTGGGCAGTAGTGGCGCACACCTTTAATCCCAGCACTAGGGAGGCAGAGGCAGACGGATTTCTGAGTTCGAGGCCAGCCTGGTCTACAGAGTGAGTTTCAGGACAGCCATGGCACAGAGAAAACTTGTCTCAAAAAAAAAAAAAATCCAGAAAAGGAGGAAGAGGAAAAGGAGAAGAAGTAGTAAATGCCCATGAGGAAGAGGAAACCTGAGTTTAAATTGGGTCAGTGTTAGTGACTAGCATTTCCTGAGCCCTTCCCATGTGTCCATCCCAGGGCAAAGCACTGTAGTAAATTATCCTTAGTAGTATTTAAAATAGCACATGAGACTCATCGTGGTTTACCGTTGATTTTGCAGTGAACTCGCTAAGACTTAGAGCTAATGCGCGGTAGGTAGGGCTGGGATTTGAACCCAGGCAGTGTGGCTTCTGAGACCAATTCACCACTAACCTCTTATGCTTCCCAGTGGAAGAGACTGTCAGGTCTAGCAATGTGTTCAGGCTGTCTGCCCCTGTGTGGGACCAACGCCATCCCAGGCCTGATGCTCAGCTTCCTTCAAGATCATACCACCCTTTGTGCTCAGAGAGTGACTCCTGTCTGTCTGCTGGCCTAGGAGGGAAGGTGGCCTGGAATGGTGACAGAGGACCAGAATTTGAATGGTTAAGAACGGGCTGAGGAAAGGTGGCCCGGTGGGGGCACAGCGGGTTTGTCTCCCTGAGCTTCCAGGTAGGAAGGGGGTCATGAGGTTCCGGGAAGCTGTCTGGACAGGAAACGTCTGTTTAGGTTTCAGTGCTCAGAAAGAAAAGCTGAGTGTGGAGGAAAAGTCTCTAAAGTGGAGGTGGAGGGGCTGGTGAGATGGCTCAGCAGGGAGAGAGGTGCCTGCTCAGCCTAATGACCTGAGTTCAATCCCCTGAGCCCTACTTGGTGGAAGGACAGATTCCTGCAAACTGTTCTCGGAGTTCCATATACATACCTGTACACAGCATAAATAAATCAAAAAATTTTTTTATTTTTTTTAATTTTTGGGGGGGTTTTTCGAGACAGGGTTTCTCTGTATAGCCTTGGCTGTCCTGGAACTCACTCTGTAGACCGGGCTGGCCTCGAAGTTAAAGATCCACCTGCCTCTGCCTCCCAAGTGCTGGGATTAAAGGCATGCGCCACCACCACCCAACAAAATGTTATTTTTTTATATAAAAGAGTGGAGTTGGAAGACTGAGGACCAACTTTCCAGAAAATCTAAACCCATATTTCAGTGCTAAAATAAGTAGTGAAGAAGGCAGGCAGCTAGCAAGCGAGGCGAGTCAGAGACAGCGCAGAGAGTGAAGCCATGTGAACAGTGCAGATCTGGGTGATACTCAGGCTATTGGAGGCTAAGACTGGAAAACCAGGTTGAGAACGGTTAAAACCACCTCCACTGAATTTTCTCTTTAGGACCATGGAATCTTAGGGTTCCATGGTCTTAGGATCCAGGAACTTTCCAAGCTTCTTTGAAACTAGAAATAGCCATGCAGTTTCAAATGCAGATGGATATCTACAGATGGCACTACATACCTGTAATCCCAGGATTTTGGAAGCTAACTTCTGGAGTTCATGGCTATGCATCCCTTTAATCCTAGCACTTTTGAGGTGGAGGCAGGCAGATCTCTGTGAGTTCGAGGCCAGCCAGAGTTACATAGTTAGACTTTGTCTCACAATGCGTAAATGAACAATGGACATAGCGAACAACAATAACAAAACCAGGTGGTTGCAAGGCAAACTTGAGGGAAAGCAAGAAAATGGGAGATGAGGCTTTAAAGGCATGCAGGAAGAGGGAAAAAACAGGGTAAGCACATCATACCCTTTAAAATTCTTATATATTTATTTGATGTGCATTGGTCATTGGTGTTTTCCCTGTATGTATATCTGTGTGAGGGTGTCCGATCTTCTGGAACTGGAGTTACAGACAGTTGTGAACGGCCATGTAGGTGCTGGGACCTGGGTGGGGACCTCTGGAAGAGCAGCCGGTGCTCCTAACTGCTGAGGCATCTCTCCAGCCCATGTGCCACACATCATTGTAAGCAGAAAGGCAGAGAGAAATCATTCAAATACACACACAAACACACATGTACACCTACACACACACATGTACTCAAAACTCCAAGAGAGAGCACAAGTTAATCTTGTCATTCTGTTGAGTGGCCAGTCATGCTCAAGGTGGGAGGATGGTGCGTGTGCCTGGCATCTTGTGTTTTATCAACGACTGGGGACAGGAGGTGTCTGTTACTGTCCTTCTGGTCTAATCATTGGAAGTAGAGAGAAGAGGATTGAATCTAGGCTAGAAGAGAAGCTGACAAGAAGTGTTCAACTCCCTTCCTCTCCCTCTGGGGTTCTTTGTGACTGAATCTCTATGTTGTATTCTGGCTTGGAACGTGAGATCCTCCTGCATGCATCTCCCAAGCGCTGGGATCATGGATGTGCACCTCTTACTTGCTTGGCTCCTCTCTCTGCTTTCCAGCCCCAGTGGATGAAGTTATGATTTCCATCCTGTCGAGTAACAAAGTACAGTCTGGAAGTGAAATGGTGCTTCGGTGCTCTGTGAAAGAGGGGACTGGCCCAATCACGTTTCAGTTTTACAAAGAAAAGGAGGTCAGACCCTTCCACCAAGACATCGTGAATGACACACAAGCGTTTTGGCACAACAAACAAGCTAGCAAGGAGCAGGAAGGACAGTACTATTGTACAGCCTCCAACAGAGCCAGCATTATGGGGACCAGTCCCCGAAGCAGCACTCTGACAGTCAGAGGTGAGTCCATAGGCTGTCAGTATGGGGGCTTCCAAGGGACAGAAAGCATACATTCCTTGCAAAAGGGAGAGTGGAGACTAGCTCATATGAGAGAGCAAAGAGACCAGTGTCCATTAGTTACAATTGGCAGAAACCCACTCATACTAAGTTGAGTGGAAAAGGAGATGATTATATTTATATATAATCTGAAAATATTTTACCCAGTCCAATTCTAAGTATCTGATAGAGAGATACCAGTGGGTTATCTCTCTATCCATACTGTGGATTAAATGTCTATCCATGAATAACTCAACACAGACGTGTTAATCAGAGCCTAGCTGTGTGCTTGAATGGAAGAGTCCTGTAGAGATGGAGGAGGAGGGAAAGGCCACCTCAAATGGAAAAACACCTCAGCAAAATTAACTTGGTACCTCCTTGAAGACCATAGCTGACCTTGACTTCTAGCAGAAGCCACCATCATGCTCAGACTGAGTATAGAAGCCCTCATGGGCAGATGCCAAAGCAAGATGGCATTTACAAGGATTGCAAAATGGGGTCTGAATGGCTGCTTAAACCTGCTGCTATTTCTTGCTGGTAGAAAAACTGTGTCCTTCCCTTTTTCTCCCCGACTTCAGTCTTTCTTGCCCCGTGGAAGAAAGGGCTCATTGCGGTGGTCGTCATTGGAGTGGTCATCGCCACCTTGATAGTTGCAGCCAAATGCTACTTCCTGAGGAAAGCCAAGGGTGAGTGTCCATCTGCAGCTTGAGCGTTCTGGGGAACTGGCCGTGTCTTTGAGGCATCCCAGAGGAGGCTGAGGGAGTGCCATGCTTCCTCCTTATGGGATGTCAGCTTGGTAACTCAAAGTCCTGGCTTTGGTAGGTGTGAACCTTTTGGTGCTCATGAACATGGGTACTTGTCTAATTGGACAAGCCAACTGGGGGGATCTGGGTGACATTACACCTGGTCTAGTCACAAGAAGCTATTTCTTGGTGGGTGTCCTGGGTGGGGCACACTCAAGCAAGCACATAATGTTTGTGGCACATGCACACACAAGTATACTGTGTACCTTCCAGATAATCTTCCAGTTGTTCCAGTTGTGCCACGATCTTGTAACGTATACCATATACATTTGTATATGAGAATAGGGTCTAGCCTAGGCTCAAGTAAAATGGTGCTGCTGTCTGAGCTGGGAGGAGCAGGTGGTATAGGTTGGGGTCTTAGGAAACTCGCTCCTAGCTCTCCCCCAGTTCCTCTTTTCTCCTTTATTGAGGAGTCAGGCTTCAGGAGAGTCAAGGGAAAGACTGTCATTGACCTGTATACTTACACTGACCTAGATTTTTCTTTCTTTTTTAAAGCCAAACAGAAACCCGTGGAGATGTCCAGGTCAGTGTCCCTGTAAGAGGGGGTGGCTTCTTTGTGGGCAGAGCTGGATTTGTCTGCAAGCCCAGACTGGTTGCTAGGAAGTGATCATAGATTCTTAGCAAACTCATAAAGAATAAGGGCCTTGGGTATCATGAGTGTGTGTGTTTCTCCCTGTCTGTCTCAGTGGAAGACTGCCAACTACATTACATACTTAGAATAATAAAGTTGACCTTTTTAAAAGAAATGTTTTTTACCAAGCTGAAGAGATGGCTCAACCTCTGTGGGTACCATACACTGTGCGAATGCACAGACACACACAGACACACGTACACACATATCCCTAAGATTTTTTTGTTTTGTCTTGTTTTGTTTTTGTTTTTTTTTTTTTCGAGACAGGGTTTCTCTGTGTTGCCCTGGCTGTCCTGGAACTCACTCTGTAGCCCAGGCTGGCCTTGAACTCAGAAATCTGCCTGCCTCTGCCTCCCATATCCCTAAAATTTTTAAAAAAGATTTTGCATCCTTTACCTTTTGCTTTTGCCCAGGCTAGCCTTACATTCCTGAGCCTCTTGCCTCCACCTTCAAAGGGCTGGGATTACAGGCGTGTGATATCACGACTAGGTCTTTGTGCCTTGTTGAGTAGCCCTGGCTGGTCTCAGATTCACAGCTATTCTCCTGCCCCAGCCTCCCCAGTGCTGTGATTTTGAGTGCCTAGTGGGCATATTTCTTGCTTTCTTGGGATCTTCCTTTGATGGTTTTGTTGATTAGGGGGAAGAATATTAACACATATTTTTCTCTTTTCTTTTTCATTTATATGTGAAGGCCAGCAGTTCCGCTTCTGAACTCCAACAGTGAGAAGGTTTCTGAGCCCAATGTGGAAGCCAACAGTCATTACGGTAAAGCCAAGGCTTTCTTTAATTACAAAAGGTTTTACCAACCCAAAGTATAAAGTAGGGTTGGGGTAGAAAGGAAAGCCCGGCTTCAGGCAGTGGTACCATTACTGTATGTAACCAACCATGGGAAGATACGCTGATGCACAATCAAACAGAAAGGAAAGGTGGGACCCTTTTTTTTTTTTTTTTT
>NW_022196911.1:102849708-102856865 GCF_008632895.1 Mastomys coucha | reverse complement strand
TGTCCTGGAACTCACTCTGTAGACCAGGCTGTCCTGGAACTCACTCTGTAGACCAGGCTGGCCTCAGACTTGGTGGGACTTGTTCTGTTTTTCCCTTCTCTGCTTCATTTCTGTGGAACGAAAAATGGAGACTGACCCTACTGCTCATTGCCTCCATAGACCGAAATAATTAGGTGGCACTTGGGAAACAGAAACCTGGTATTAAATTAAATCAAATTGAATCTTCGGTAACACATGTCAGACGGGATTTCCACCCCTTCACTTAACCCTGCCACAAAGGGAGAGTGAGGGAAACCTTCTGCGCTTGCATTTTTGAGAAGTGTTAAGATGCCTCTTTTTTCCTCTCCAAGATGGGGTTTCTCTGCATAGCCCTGGCTGTCCTGGAACTCACTCTGTAGACCAGCCTGGTATGGAACTCAGAGAGATCTGCCTGCCTCTGCCTCCTGGGTGCTGGGATCAAACGTGTGCGCCACTACTGCCCAACTGGAGATGCCATTCTGGCTGTCCAGTGAGTCTCAGGACTCTTGGGTCAATGAGAAAGTCACTCAGAGGCAGGTGTGGTGGCTTATTCTGAACACCTCAGCACTCTAGGGGTTGAGGGAGCAGATGCAGACAGACATATTGGAATCCATCTCGGTCTCTACATAGTGAGTTCCAAGCCCAGTTAAGGCTCCACATCAAGACCTTGTCTCAAAACAAGCAATAAGCCGGGCAGTGGTGGCGCACGCCTTTGATCCTAGCCCTTGGGAGGCAGAGGCAGGCAGATTTCTGAGTTCGAGGCCAGCCTGGTCTACAGAGTGAGTTCCAGGACAGTCAAGGCTACCCAGAGAAACCCTGTCTTGAAACAAACAAACAAACAAACAAACAAACAAAAAACAAGCAATAAAAACAAACAAACAAATTGAATAATAGCACTGATGTAGCACAAACACACATTGGAAAACCATGTGTTCCTGAAGCATAGTATTTATAATATCTTACATATAAGAATTTTTTAAGGCAAAGAACATGCTAAGATATGTGTTTGTGTGTGTGTATGTGTGTTTGTGTTTTTGTGTGTTTGTTTTTATAGTTCTTGGGATTGAGCCAAAGCCTTCATACATTCTGGGCAAGGGCATTACCACTGAGCAAGCCCCACACTTCATTTAGTGTGTGTACATTGATGTAATAATCCGGAGACACTGTTATTTCTTTAAACCATATTCTCATCAACCTGCTTCCCTAACCAGAGAGCGTTAGCTAACCATCAGCTTTCGTATTTGTTTTTAGTGACCGGTCCCTTGTAGAAAGAAGCTTCCCTTTTTTTTTTTATTAGATATTTTCTTTATTTACATGTCATATGATTTCTCCTTTCCCAGTTTCCCCTCCAAAAACAAAAAAACAATAAGAACAAACCCCTGCTGCCTCTCCCCTCCCCCTACCTGCCACCCCATCCTCTCCCACTTATTGGCCCTGGCATTCCCCTACACTGGGGCACAGAACCTTCACAGGGCCAAGGGCCTCTCCTCCCATTGATAATCGACTTGGCCATCCTCTACTATACACATGCTGCCAGAGCCATCAGTCCCACCATGTGTACTCCTTGGTTGGTGGTTGAGACCCTGGGAGCTCTGAGAGTACTAGTTAGTTCATATTGTTGTTCATCATAAGGGGCTGCAAACCCTTCAGCTCCTTTGGTCCTTTCTCTAACTCCTTCATTGGGGACCCTGTACTCAGTTCAATAGATGGCTGTGAGACTCTACTTCTGTGTTAGTCAGGTACAGCCAGAGCCTCTCAATGGATGGCTGTGAGCCTCTACATCTGTATTAGTCGGGTACTGTCAGAGCCTCTCAATGGATGGCTGTGAGCCTCTACATCTGTGTTAGTCAGGCACTGTCAGAGCCTCTCAATGGATGACTGTGAGCCTCTACATCTGTATTAGTCGGGTACTGTCAGAGCCTCTCAATGGATGGCTGTGAGCCTCTACATCTGTGTTAGTCAGGCACTGTCAGAGCCTCTCAGGAGAGAAGCTTTACTTTTAATTAGTTCACTTACATCAAACCATTCTGAATTCCGAATAACTTTCAAATGAAAGTGCTCCTCTTTCTACTCAGGCAGTGGCGGGAGGGCCCACTGCATGTAGGAAAAGCTCACACCGCAGAGATGGAGGAGACCCAGGACCAGAGGCAAAGGTGTTTGTCACCTGAAGAAATCAGACTTGGCTTTCTCAGCAGTGCTGGAGGTTTTAGAAGTTATCGGAGGACTGGGAAGATGGTGAAGTGTTTGCTGTGTGGGGAGATGGTGAAGTGTTTGCTATGTGGGCATGAAGACTTGGGTTCACTTCCCCAGCACCTATGTAAAAGCCACATGTGGCAGCAAGCACCTATAACCCCAGTACTGGGGAAGGTGAATAGAAAAGATCACACCCTGTGGGTTCCAGCATGAACCGGTCCAGCTGAGTCAGAAAGTTCCAGCCAGGATCACAGAGATGCACACATGTGCATGGGTGAGAGCACACACACATGCATGGGTGAGAAAACACACTCACACACATGCACTCACATGTGCATGGGTGAGAGTACACACACATGTGAACTCACACACTCTTGAGTGAGAGCACATACACATGGTAAGAACACACACGCGTGTGCGTGCACACACACACACACACACACACACACACACACACACGGTTACAGGAAACTGATTTCTATTGTCACTCATCCTGACTGTTAATTTTTCAACAGGTTATGATGATGTTCCTGGAAACGATGCAATAAAACCCATAAATCAAAATAAAGGTAATTATTTAAATATTGTATTAGAAACTTTTACATTAAAAATCACACAGTGGTGGTGCACACCTTTAATCCAGCACTTGGGAGGCAGAGGCAGGCAGATTTCTGAGATCGAGGCCAGCCTGGTCTACAGAGTGAGTTCCAGAACAGCCAGGACTACACAGAGAAACCCTGTCTCAAAAAAACAACAAAAAACCAACCAAACAAACAAACAAAAAAAAAATCACAAGCAACTGTGTGCTGTGGTGACACACACCTTTAATCCCAACACTCAGGAGACAGAGGCAGGTGGGTCTCTGGTATCAAAGCCAGCCTGGCTTACATAGAGAGTTCTAGAGCTACATAGTAATTAGTAAGACTCTGTCTTCAAAAATAAATAAATAACTAATCATAGAGAAAAGAAAACTTAAACTCTGAGGTGTCTGGACAACTTCCCACCTCTTAGAGGCTCTGTCTGTATGTGCCTAGTAGTAAAGTGTAGGTGGCCGGGCTTTTTCTCCAAAGATGTTAGCCCGTGTTCTGAATGGTAATGCCTCCTAATCTAAGTAGAAACAAGCCAAAAACAAACTAACAAAAAACAAAAAAAACCTTCCTGGCACTCCAAGTGCTGTAGGAGGATGTCTTTCTTGGGTGGCTGAGGTAGAGATTTTAAAGAATTTTTAAGACAACTAACAATAGACAGTTTACTTCTGCCTAAAGCTTGGAGGAATTGGCTTAAATCATCTCTTTTTTTTTTTTGTTTTTTTGTTTTTGTTTTTTATTGTTTTTTTGAGACAGGGTTTCTCTGTTGTAGCCCTGGTTGTTCCTGAAACTCACTCTGTTGACCAGGCTGGCCTCAGAAATCCACCTGCCTCTGCCTCCCAAGTGCTGGGATCAAAGGCGTGCGCCACCACTGCCTGGCTTAAATCGTCTCTTAAAGGTATTTTCCATTCTGTACTGCTCTCTGGAGAACTGAAACTCCCAACCTGCTACTGTGAAGCCTCTTTGGCTGAACCATCTGTTTTAGCTGCCAGCAAGAACAATTCTGCGAGGCCTTAAAACAGTGCAGATGTGGTCACATCTGTAATCGCAGCACTCAGGAGGCTGAGTGAGGCAGGAAGACCAGGTATTCAAGGCTAGCCTTGGCTGGGTAGCAAGTTCCAGGCTGCCCCAGGATACATGTGACCCTGTCTCAAGAAGCAGCAATGAGGGCTGAAGAGATAGCTCCGTTGTTAAGCACTGACTGCTCTGTCAGAGGCCCCCACTTCAGTTCCCATACAGGGAATGGCTCACAATCACCTGTAGTGCTAGTCCCAGAGGATCTGACACCCTCTCCTGGTCTCCTGGGGTACCAGCCACGAAGAACAGCAGTAGCAGCAGCAATATAAGCCAGAGCTGAAAACAAAATAATTTCCTGGGTGTCTCCATAGAGCCTGGAGATTTTGCTACCCAGAATGCCTCATCTTCTTTAAACAGTTAAAGACTGGTAAGCCTGGTCCTACGACATTCAAATCCGTTTCCACAGCCTTAAGACTGGGCAGGCCTTGACTGCTGTAGCCCATCCTGGGCTGTTGTCCACATCTATAAACCTATGGAAAATCCTCCCACACTCATAGTGAGAGGCTATCTATGTACAGTGTCTGCTGCCTGAACCAGTGCAGGGCTGACCAGAACAAAGGTCTTTGGTGTGGTTTGATTGCCTCCATAGGAGGTGCTATCTAAACTCACCGCGCTGTGATTCCTTTAACAGACTCCCAGAACATGGATGTAGAATACACAGAAGTCGAAGTGTCCTCCCTTGAGCCTCACCAAGGTAAGCAGCCCTTGCAAGTGAGCCGAGCCCACATTAGGTTCTGGGCTTAAATGTAGATACCATGTGAGATAGCATGTGCAGTCAGAATTACATCTCCGAATGGAGGTGGTCTTCTGCAGACCTACTAGATGCGCCTAAGTCTGGAGCTATATACAATTGTGATTGTACCCTGAGTGCTCACTGCAGGCCAGGCAGGGACTAGGAGCTGAGCACTCTTCTCTGGAAGAGTCTGTGGGAGTAGCCTCCCCATCCCCCGCCATGTGTGTGTGTGTGTGTGTGTGTGTGTGTGTGTGTGTGTGTGTGTGGTCAGGCCTTCTTTTAGATGCCTGTGTGTGTGTGTGTATGTGTGTGTGTGTGTGTGTGTGTGTTCAGGCCTTCTTTCAGAGGCCTCTGTGTGTGTGTGTGTGTGTGTGTTCAGGCCTTCTTTCAGAGGCCAGCCCCTGTCCAGATGCACTGTGTTCCTAGAACAGTTGCCTGTGTGGACCAATCAAATGTGTGCTTAAAATGGGGAACAGGGGGCTGCTCTCAGTGGCTAAGAGCACAGACTGTTCTCCCAGAGAAACTGAGTTTAGTTCCCAGCATCCATAACGGGTGGCTCACAACCACCCGTAACCCCAGCCCCAGGGGAATCCAGCCTTCTCTTCTGGTATCTGCAGGCATTGCACTCACATTTGCACAGAGCCCCTACCGCTACCACACAACAAACGATGATGATGATGATGGTGATGGTGGGGGAGGGGGCGTGGACGATGTCTATGCTACTTATTTCCTTGCTGTGACCAATCGGCCTGACAAGACCAATTTAAAGGAGATGTTTGTTTGCTTTGCCATTGGAGGCAGTGCAGTTCTGTTTCTAGATGCTGCGTCCAGGGGAAGCAATGAATTCTGAGTCTCTGCTGCATTTGTCCTCTTTATGCAGCTTGGGACCACAGCCCATGACATGGTGCCAACCACGTTTAGGGGGGCTCTTTTCACCTCAATTAGCCCAATTTAGACACACACACACACACACACACACACACACACACACACACACACACATGCCTAGAGGTAAAACTTCCTTGGCGATTCTAAATCCAGTCAAATTGGAGATTACCCATCACGGAGGGTTTTCCTCCTTAGAGGGACTTTGGGGAAGGAATAGCATCCTCCTTTCAGTGTGGCATGGGATCGGATCTGTACCTTAGCTCTTTTGGTTGGGTGTGTGGTTCACTCAAGGGCAAGCTGCCTGTAAGTCCCCATCAGATTCAGTGTTAGGAGACAGACGCACAGTAGGTGGGTTACAGCAGATACCTGAACATGGATCTCAGCCATTCTGAGCACCAGAAACAATGCCCATCTTCCAACCCTTCTCCATCTTGGCCCACGCTTGAGCTCCTGTGTGCTTCAAAGGAAGTAGCCATCCCAAGCCTTCCAGCCCTCGGGGAAGCGCCTTAGTTCTGCTGCCATCTGTCTCCCTTTTCCTTGAGGCTAAAGCTGTGTGCTGTGTTCTCAGCCAAGCAACCCTGGGCAGTTTTCCAGACTGGGCCTTCCAGTCATTAGCTGGGGCCACGTGGTGATGGCGTCCTGAAGCCAGCTCTTGCTCGATGAGTTAGGACAAGTTCTGGAGTTTCCCTTCCTCCTCTTACTGAGCCTGGTTCCAAGTAACCCGTCAACAGTTATATATGTGTGTGACACTTTCCAGTTGGGGGTCATGTCCTGTGCTGTCCCGTGCTACACCACTGGCACTTCCCTGTGATCTCTGGTCAGAACTGTCTCCAGAGGCATGTGGACTGGAGACTTTAATGTGCTTTGCTGTGTGGGCGTCGGTGGTGGTGTCCTGACTGGACCTGAGGAGTGGGGAATGTGGAAGGCCTGCTGCTCATGTCTTTTTTATTTTATAGTGAAGTGTTTGACTCATTTTGGTAGTTAACAGTGACAGAGATATAAAGGTGCCAGCCACTGTGTGAGACACGAAGGCTTGGGTCTTCCCTCCCCGGTGTGGTGTGCGAGTCGTCTAACTGGGAGCTGGGAAACCTAAAGAGTAGATGGTATCATCTAGTGGTTGTGAGTGCTGTGGGTGGGCAGAGTGGGGTGCAGTAGGGGGCCAGCTTCTCTGACCTTTGCTGAGCCATGCAAAAGGGCCTCTTTGAAAGCCATTGATTAAGCAGGGGCCGAAGGTGGAAAAGAAGGCAGCTAGCTGCATTAAGGGTGGGGGGTGGTTAGAAAGACCCAGGGAGTAGAAGGGGTAGTTTTAGTTTTGTCAGGTCACAGCTAGCTAGCTCATTTAGTTTGGTCTGAAAGGGTTGCTGGGTGTGTGGGGGCATACTCACACTCAGTCCCAAAGCGTGGCTGTGTGACATGGGAGGACCAAGAGTTCAAGGCCATCCTGAGCTACAGGAGACCCTGTCTCAAACGTATCTGAAAGCATGCTCCCATGTCTGCAGAGACAGAGAGGGCATGGAGAGAGTAGGAGGACAGCGTGATGCTGGAGCACATGGGGCCCCAAGGATTTCAGTCCTATTCTAAACGAATAAGGGAATGTTTCCGGAGGCTTCAGACTAGGAAATGGCTGGTTCTGAGTTCCTTTCTTTAAAAAAAAAAAAAAA
>NW_022196911.1:102840229-102849507 GCF_008632895.1 Mastomys coucha | reverse complement strand
TGATCTACAGAGTGAGTTCCAAGACAGCCAGGGCTACACAGAGAAACCCTGTCTGGAAAAACCAAAAAGAAAAAAGAAAAAAGAAGTCCCATAAAGACACAAAGCTGGGGAAGACTCCCAGTCTTTCTTTCTTTTTTTTTTTTAAAGATTTATTTATTAATTATATGTAAGTACACTGTAGCTGTCTTCAGACACACCAGAAGACAGGGCGTCAGATCTCATTATGGATGGTTGTGAGCCACCATGTGGTTGCTGGGATTTGAACTCATGACCTTTGGAAGAGCAGTTGGTGCTCTTAACTGCTGAGCCATCTCTCCAGCCCCTCCTGGTCTTTCATACACGTGCATACACAATCCTTCCAACACATGCAACCACATGCATATATACCTCGAAAACATACACACACACATACATACATACATACATACATACATACATACATACATACATACAAAAACTCAGGACCAGCAAGGAAGTGGCCTGAGGAAGAACAAGAGATTGACTGCACAGACAGATGCTATCACTGTGCAGGAGGTAGTGGGTCCCAGCAATGGATGGTGTCTAAGTGTACTTCTGAGACCCATCACAGCCTACAGCCAGGATTGGGGAGCCAGAGTCCCCACAGTTCTTGCTGGAGTAACTGCTTGGGTGGCTGTGGAGTTTGAGGATGAGATCTGGTTTGGCTAGGTTAAGTCTAAGATGTCAGTGAGACACCCAAGAGAAGGAAGCCCTGAGTCTGGAGCTCAGGGGCAAGCCTGTGTAGGCCATGATACACGAAACTGTAGAGTGTTCCGTACCAGCTGTCACTGGTCCAGCTTGGAATATCCTCCTATCGCTGAGCCCTGGGCTTGGCAACCCAGGTAACAGCTTTCTTCTTCCTAAACGATTGTGAGGTAAGGGAAGGTGTTAGTTAGCTTGATGGTAGGATGACAAGATCAGGGCAGCCCACCCCTTCCTTTCTGTTCTGAATGCGCCCCCCCCACACACACACACACACTGGTGGGTGAAGACTGAGGGCAGAAGGCACAGGGGACCAATTCCCTGCCCTCTGTCTATGCAGAACATCCTCAAGTCCCCTGCCACCCTGGGCTCTGACACCAGGTTGGATCGATCCTCCCGAAGTGGTCAAGGCCCTGGTTTGGGCAGTCAAAAGTCTGAGGGTTGTGCATGATACCTGTGGGAGCGCACGTGGGTTGTGCATGATACCTGTGGGAGCGCACGTGTGTGCACTGGGACTTAAGAAAGCTGAAGAGGGAAGAAGGAAGCAGCATTGCTGCCCCTGGGAAACGCTTCATTTCCCTTTTGTTTGGAGTGTGTCCTTGTATCTGGTGTTCTTTAGCGGTCTTGAGGGTGTGGAGGGATTGTATAGAGGAAGTGTGGCAGTTCCTAGAATAGGGTGGGACCATGGCAATTGCCTCTGGCTTCCCTCGCTAAACTCTGCATCTGTCTCTTGCAGCCAAGCTATCAGTCACATTTCCCAGCTTGCACTAGTTGCCGGGTGCCCAGCCAGGCTCTGGGGAAGATTCTAGAATAAAGGTCATTTGGGTAGCAAGAGGAACTTAGAGGATACAAGTTGTGTTTACTTATCCCCACCTCTCCTCCTTGTAGAAGGACAGTGAGGAACTCAGGTGTGGATCCCTGGTACTGGCCCCTGGTCCTCCTCCAAGCAGGGACTAGGGCATTGCTAGGTGAAGGAAGAAGGGCCTTGTGGGTTCAAGGCCAATGATGACTAAACATGAACTGGTGCCTGCCAGCCTGGTCCCCTGTTCTCAAGGTCTCTCATCCTTCACAGTTGGAGGAGGCCCCGTCCAGATCTAGCCCTCCCTGGCTGGCAGCTAACCAAGTGGTCACTAGGGATGGAGGAGGGTGGGAAGGAACTCATTAAATCCCCATTTGCTGTCTGTTTGCTCCTATGTAAATCCTGGGAAAACCCCATGACGTTGGAGCCAACTCTCTCTGTTAGCACAGAGAAAAACAGAAACCAAAATAGAGACCCATCAGGAAACACCTCTGACAAGCAGAGACAAACAGCCTCCGGGCCTGGGCTAGTCATTAGCAGGCAGCTGCTGCCAAGGGGACATAAGAGGAGGAAGGGCAGGCTGTGTGCAGCTGCACCCTGCTCCTCCCCCATCCCCTAACCCCTCTTAGTGAGCTGAGCAAAAGCAGGGGCAACCATAGACCAGGCAGCTCAGTCTAGAAGTGGAAGCCATCCCTTCCTGACTTGAGGTAGACGCAGACTGAAGCCACTGAGGTCCAAAGAATATTAAACTGTTGCCAAGGAGACCAGAGAGGTACCTGGAACAGTAGAGTTCACGAGATGTCCAGACTAACCCTACCCAATTCATTCCCTTCCTGTCCTAGCTCCATGTTAGGATAGGGCAGAGGAACAGCTAGCCTTGCTTCCCATGGAGGACATCTTATAGCAGTCACCACACAGTTATTTTTAGCTCTGTGTGGAGGTGTATATTTGTGTTGTGTGTATGTTGTGTGTGTGTTGTGGTGTGTGTGTGTGTTGTGTGTGTGTTAGGGTACACGTGTCCCTGAGCACATGCAGAAGTCACAGACTCTGATTTGTGTCAGATGTCATACTCTGTCACTCACTACCTTACTCTTCTGAGACAGTCTCCTGCTGATCCTAGATCTAGGCTGGCATCCAGCAAGCCCTAGCAGTCAGTCCTCTTATCTCTGCCCCTAACAGTTGCTGGAGTTATGGGTGCCTACAGCTCTGCCCCAAACTGTCTTGGATTTGACTTCAGGATTCCAGCTCAGGTTTCAGCTCTGACATGTGTACAGCAAGTGCTCTTATCCACTGAGCCATCTCCCATCCCTGTGGTATTTGTTTGTTGTTTGTTTGTTTGCACTGGGGCTTGTACCCAGAGCCTTGTACATGCTGAGCTAGTGTTGTATCACTGAACCACATCTTCTGCTCATTAACACTCTTTGCACTTCTATCTTCTCTGAAGCCTAGAGCGCCTGAAAGCTTGGATCAGATCCACATTTTATTCTCTAGTGGCTGAGGCCACATAGATGTGGACAGTCGTTGAATGGGTCTCTTGGCATATAGAAGGCCTCTTAGCAGGTTTGGAGATGCCTGGAGTTTCGGTTTCTGCTTGCATGGGATCCCGCTGTTTCTCAATAGTTCTCTGGGCAGATGTCTTTACACTGGGGAACAGCCATCTCAGCTACTCTACTGAACTCCAACTCTTGCCTTGAGGCGTCAGTTTAATTCCTTCTGCAACACTGGCATCATTCTGGGGGCCCCAAGTTCTCTGATGTGGACCACTCCTGGTCTTTCTCTGTCATACAGGATTTATACAACCACCAACATCCAGTGTCTAATGAGGAACCTATACTTTAGTCCACAGCCTATCTGCCATTCCCCCAGCTTCGGGCTCCTTATTACATAGACAGGAAATTTCAGGAAGGGACTGACTGTGCCTTGACCTTCTGAAGTCCGAGGTCAGCGGTGCTTCTGGGCATGGACTGGTGTTTCACTAACCCTGCAGACTATGCTAGGATTGCAAAGTCTAACTGGAAGACTATGCAAAGCCTGAGCAGTGGGGTAGGGTGGGGTGAAGTGGAGTGGGGTGGGGCATAGCTGACACTTTGCTCTATAAGACCTTGGGAATCCACCAGGGCAGAGAACTGTGGGAACAAAGAAAGTAACCATGCTTGGGGTAAATGTCACCAAGCTGCTCTGAGGTCACAAGAGCCCGTGTAACTGCCCAGGACGCAGAGAACGCACACATTGGAGGTGTATATGCATACGGTGTTGGGGTGATAGCTGTTCAGAGTCTTGGAGAAGTCGGGTAAGAGATGGACAGTGTCAGCAATGGAAGGGCTCAGGATCCAGAGAAAGGAAGAGGTCACTTTAGGAGCAGCCTCACAGCAAAGTGAGAAAGTATCTTTGGTGTACTTAGGATCCATGTTGGTCCCCAGGCATCTGCAATGAGAACAGCAGGTAGCAAGACATCTCAGGCTATCTGAGGGAGATAGGCAGAGGAGGGGGCCATCCCAAACCCATCCTGCTGTGTGCAAGAAGACTTCCTGGTATCTCCTGCAAGTACCAGGAACCTAGGGTGTATTCTGGTTTTGTCCTGCTCTCTGGGTATATGTATGCATATACTCATTCCCTCTGTGAGTGAGTCTGGATACTGTGTACAAGTGTGTGGACATGAGATACATGTCCGTATGTATCGTGTGTGCATACTCTGTGTGAGTGTACACAACACCTGTATATACACATCCTTGAACATATTTCAATATGAAGTAAACAAGTAGCTTTGCCTTCTATTCTGAAGGTCTAGCCCAAAGAATTATGACACTGGCTACAGGTTCAAGACCATGCAGAACTCTAAAAACACCCATGTACCTAGGTGTAATGGTGCAGGTCTATAATCTCAGGACTTGGGCAGTGAAGGCTGGGGGATCCGGAGTTCAAGGCCATCCTGGGCTACATGAAACTGTCTCAAGCAACAATAACAGAACAAACAGAAAACAACACAGAATAACGTAATGCTAGGACAGGCCCCAGCATGCTTCACTTAGAATCTGTAGTGAGCCTAGGTGTTGACATGAAAGGCAGCCAGCTCAGTAAGCTCTATCTGCGAGTGGCCATTGTCTCAGCTGATCTATATGGCTGCTGCTGATGCCAGCCTCCAACCCAGACCTCAGGATCCAATTCTAATTCTTGAGATCCAGCCTCCCGGGTGGTCGTGAGGCTGTACATAGCTGGGCCCTGATAGGCAGGTCCTGACAGAGCAGCCGGCACAGGGTCTCCGTGGCAGGGAAAAGGAGGGTGAGGTCACTGGGATAGGGACTTTGGGTCTGTGCAGAGTCTTCCTGTAGCCACGCTCTTCACACCATGGCCTGTTGACCGACTTGGGTCTCAAGGATCCTTGGGTTAGGTCTGAACTTGTGAAGCTGGGGGATGATGATGTACTTTGTGTGATGCTTCTGGATGGGGCAGTGTTGGGTGTCGGGTAGGTACAGCAGTGGACTAGCCTGGGGCTCCAAGGCAGCTACTGACCTGTGCCTGGTTCCCTTTCCAGCTCTGGAAACAAGAGCCACAGAGACGGTGTACAGTGAAATCCGGAAGGTCGACCCTAGTGAGTGAGGGGCCCCTGATTCCCAGAGTGGGAGGGCCTGTGCTAGAATCACTAATGGGGCCTTGAGAGCGGGCAGAGGGAGGGGGAAACCAAAAACATCAATTCTTTTTTTTTTTCTCCCATTTTGTTTTGTTTTTTGTTTGTTTGTTTGTTTGTTTTTTGAGATAGGGTTTCTCTATGTAGCCCTGGCTGTCCTGGAACTCACTCTGTAGACCAGGCTGGCCTCGAACTCAGAAGTCCGCCTGCTTCTGCCTCCCAAGTGCTGGGATTAAAGGCGTGTGCCACCATTGCCCAGCTCAGCCTTTTCTTAGAGGACCCGGATTACATGCCTAAGGTTGACATCACCCACAGTGGGCTGAGCACCCCACATCAATCATTAATCAAGAAAATGTTTGGCCAGACATAGAGAAACCCTGTCTCGAAAAACCAAAATAAATAAATAAATAAATAAATGCTTATATATAATAATAATAAATCTTTTTAAAAAAAAAAGATCTGTCAAAACTTAGATTGATTGATCCACTCCCAGCCATTAATGTCTGAGTCCTTTAGGTTGAAGAATTTACATTTCTTTCTTCCTTTTTTTTTAAAAGATTTTATTTAAGTATATTAGTACACTGCCTCCCAAGGGCTGGGATCAAAGGTGTGCGCCACCACCGCCCAGCTCTCACCCAGCTCGCGCTCAGCCTTTTCATCTGTCAAACAAGGAGACTGAACTAGCCAGCAGGTTTAAGTTCTCTAGTAATTGTAACACTTCAAGAATCCCAGGGTTGCAGTGGCAAGAAGTGGGCATGGTGGCATCTCACCACCTAAACTAATAAATAAATGGAATAAAAATAAATAAGTGCCTGGCGGTGGTGGCGCACGCCTTTAATACCAGTGTTCCTGAGGCAGAGGCAGGCGGATCTCTGGGTTTGAAGCCTGCTGGGGAAATAGACAGCCATAGCAACACAGAGAAATCCAGTCTTGAAAAAGATAAACAAATTTAAAAAGAATAAATAAGGCAGGCATGGTAGAGCTCACTTTTAATTTTAGTACTCAGGAGGTGGATCTCTGTGGGTTCAAGTCTAGCCAGGTCTATAAAAGCATTTCAGACTCATCAAAGTCACTAAGCCGAACCAGTTAATTAACTAATTAAGAAAAATCATTTCAGGTTCCTGGCATTTGGAAATGGAGACCATCTCCTCAGTCTTGGCCCCTCTAGCTCTGTCCACAGGGACCTGTGGGGTATAGACACTTTAAGGGTTAAGCCAAGTCTAATCCTCAACTCATCTTCGTTTCTCTGGAGTTCACACTGGCCAGAATCCAGCCTGGACGGTTCTTAGTGCCATTGGAATGGAAAGCACCATAGCAGAGCTCCCTGGCTTTGGCTCTGGTCTCATCAGACAGATGGACGGAGTGACCCTGGCATAGGAACTACTGTAAGAGTAGCCAGAGAGCTGGGCGGTGGTGGCGTACGCCTTTAATCCCAGCACTTGGGAGGCAGAGGCAGGCAGATTTCTGAGTTCGAGGCCAGCCTGGTCTACAGAGTGAGTTCCAGGACAGCCAAGGCTACACAGAGAAACCCTGTTTCGAAAGAGTAGCCAGAGAGCAGTGGTGGCTGAGGACAGCCATGACAGGATACGCCATCAAGAAAGAACCTAACCTGGGCATTGTGGCACTTGAGAGGCTGAGGCAGGAGGATTGCTGCAAGTCTAAGGCCAGACTGGGCCAGGGTTAGACCCTGTATCTATTTAAATTAAGGAGGGGAGGCCTCTCAACTCGAAGCCACCATGTCTAAGGATAGAACACTCTCTGGTCACTGAGACTCGGGCTTGATCTTGGCCTTTTCCTGCTCCTAGAACTCTGAGCAATAAATTTCCGTTGTTTCTACAATCAAAAAGGAAAAAATGGGAGTGGGGGTGGGGGTGGGGTCCTGGCTAAGTCCCCTCCGAAGGGAGAGAAGAACACTTGAAAGTTGGTTTCCCACCCATCCTGTGTGGCCCAAAGCCAGCCGGGCCAGCAGGTACTGCCAGGGTGGCACTTCCTGCTTGAACATGCAGGAGGGGAATGCCACGCCCCACCATGTCTTACCCACCAAAGAAACAATCTCCAAGTGGATACAGACTTGCCTGCCATCAGTACTGCCTTCGCCCATGCAGAGTTTTAACATTTCCTGTTTTGTTTCTGGTTATGGAGAACATGGGCTGAGTCTGGGGGAAGCCAGAGCAAGAGGCTCTTCTCTCCTGTGGAGACCTGGGCCAGGAGATGCTGTCATGGCCTCCCTCGTGTGTAGAGGCTGACAGAGTGGCTGCTCTGTGCCTGGGCTGATGTACAGATTTTTCGAGAGGCCAACTGCCTTTGTCCTAGCTAGAATAGAAGAGGGGCCCCTTAGGGACAGTAGTGGTTCCTGTTCCCTCTGACTAGGAACAATGGAATAGTATATGACAGGGTCTGAAAGAGAGCTAGAGTTGGGGAAAGCAGCTTTTTATTTGCTGTTTGGTGACAGAACCTGGAACCCTTGTGCCTTGCAGCTTGAGCGCTGGATTCACAGAGGGAGCCACCATACAAGGCTCAAAGTTCTTTTTTTTGTTTCTTGGTTTTGTCTTCTATCTTTCTCTTTCTCCTCCTCCTTTCCCACCTCTTCTTCCTCTGTCTCTCTCTCCCCCTCCCCCCAGGATGACCTTGACCTTCTGATCTTCCTGCCACCACCTCCCCAAGGCCAGGCTTTCCAGGCCTGTGCCCCCACACTCATTTATATGAAACTGGGGGTCAAACCCAGGGCTCCATGCATTCCAGGCAAGCGCTTTGCCAGCTGGACTGCAGCCTTCTTCTTGGTTTTCTCACCATGACCTTTACCATCTGTAAGAGCAGCCACCGACTCCTAACACTCCCTGCCCCTACCTCTGCCTTGCCCCCAGCACCACATGGGAACCTTTTTCTCAGAGAGCAGGTAGGGTATCCATTGCTGCTGTTTCCACAAGACCTGGAGAATCAACTCCAACACAGAGTCACCGGGATGGGCAGGAGTCTACACTGGCCCCTGGCCTTCCATCTGATGGTGAAGTACGCCCCCCATTGATGCGGACAATGATGTGTCCCTCCCATTGATGCAGACATTGATGTGACCCTTCCATTGATGCAGACAGTGATGTGACCCTTCCATGCAGAGCTCCCTGTTCACTGCTCTCTCACTCTCTCCACTTCCAGGCTTTTGGCAGAGGCCATGGGCACAACGGTGGCCTGGCAGGGCAGCCAGGCACAGTGTGCATTCTGACAAAAGAATGAGTCAAGATGAGCCTCACTGGAAAAGGGAAATTGCTGGCTCTGCCCTCAGTTTGGCCATAAATGCCAAGAGCCTGAATTATCCTCATGCCTCTTCCTCTTCCTCCTCCTCCTTTTCCTCTTCCTCCTCCACTTCTTCCTTCTCTTCCTCCTCCTCCGGCCTCACTCCCAGGAATGGGCAGACAGTATAAAATCAACTATAGGAATAGGTTTGCTGCCAAAGATATTGGCGACATAATTTATAATGTCTATAATATCTAGCAAAAACCTAGAAAGAACTTCTTTTGTTCTTAACTTCAGTTTATGTGTATGGGGGTTCTGACTGTATGCATGTCTGTGTACCATGTGTGTGCCTGGTGCCTGAAGAGGCCAGCAGAAGGTGTCACATGCCCTAAGACTAAAATTATAGACAGTTGTAAACCACCATGTAGGTACTGGAAATCAAACCCAGGTCCTCTGAAAGGGTAGCCAGAGTCCTTAACCACTGAGCCATCTCTCCAGCCCAGAACCTAATTTTTTTGGAGGGTGGGGGTGGAGGAGTGGGGGTTCAAGACAGGGTTTCTCTGTGTAGCCATGGCTGTTCTGGAACTCACTCTGTAGACCAGGCCGGCCTCGAACTCAGAAATCCGCCTGCCTCTGCCTCCCAAGTGCTGGGATCAAAGGCATGTGCCACCACCACCCGGCAGAACCTAACTTTTTTAAAGTCAGGAACCCGGTGAAGCAATCAGCTATGTAGTCACTTAACTTGACAGTGTAGCTACTTGGACAGTTGTGTTTGAGAAAGTCCGTGAAGGTTCTTATAAGACCACATTGCATGAAAGGACAGGATAGAACATGTCACGGGCCCTGTTGTCCTCACTTCTCCTGCCCCCCCCCAACAGTCCACTCAGAACACCGCTGGGGAAC
>NW_022196911.1:102838578-102840219 GCF_008632895.1 Mastomys coucha | reverse complement strand
TCACTTTTGAGGGGGGGGTTCAAGACAGGGTTTCTCTGTATAACCCTGGCTGACCTGGAACTCACTATGTAGACCAGGCTGGCTTGGAGATCACTTTTATTTGCAACTTTCTCATTTTCTATTTTTCTCTACTAATTAAAAATCTTTAAAATGCCAAATGAGAAGACAGGCATGGTACTATATTTCTTCAATCCCAGCTCTCTGGAGGCAGAGGCAGGTGGATTTCTGGGAGTTTGAGGATGCCTCGGATAGTTTTGAACAGATAGCTCGAGGACACCCAGGGCTACATAGTGAGTTCCTGTCTTTAAAAAAAGAAAAGCCAAAGTGGAGGTAGTTGGCAGAATGTTTGCCTAGCCTGCATCAGGCCCTGGACTTCGTTCTTAGCACCCCATGAACTGTGTGTGGTGGTTCATGCCTATGATTGGGAGAGGAAAGGCTCAGAAGCTCAAGGTTATCCTGGACTACATCATAAGTTAAAGGGCTAGCCTGGGCTACATGAAGCCCTGCTTCAAAAAAAAAAAAAAATCAAAGCAAGTACACAAAAAGGTCAAATGAGATTCCAGGGACTCTACATGCCTATCTCATGGCCTAAAAGATCCCAGAGCTTGCCTAGGGACAAAAGGCCATCAGCTGATGGCCTGAGACCTCTTAGACACCTCTGTCCTGTCCTGTCCTGTCCTGTCCCCCACCCCCCTCCTGAGTGCCACATTCCACGACTCCCAACAGCAGATCCACCGTGAAGCTGCCCCACCCGCACACTCACTTCTGTGCCATCTTTGTTTTGCAGATTTCATGGAAAACAGATACTCAGTAAGTACACGCGTCATACACACTATGTTAAAAATGCTCCATGGAGCTTGGTTGTAGCGCATTTGTGAATCACCACACTGAGGATTGGTGTGAAAGTTTGAGGCCTTCTTCGGCTACAGGATTATGTTTCAGGACTGCAGTATGTGACTAGGTTTTGTTGCTGTTGCTTTACAAAAGTGTCCTATAGAACAGTGAACTATTTCCCAATTTGTCCAGGGTCTGCTTTCCACTAATTCTCCCTGGAACCTCGATCTAACCTGGCCCGTTTGAGACCAGGAACCCTGGCGTCCTCTGGTGGTCTAAGCCAGTCCCAGTGCCGATTCTCTCTTCCTGTTTATGCCATTACAGCCCAGCCTATCGGGAGAGGGACCCTGGAAATCTCCCATGTAGCTGGGGATCTTTCTTTCCACTCGGGCATAATGAGTGATGCAGGCTTGAAAGAGGAGCTTGAGCTCAAGCCTAGTTTGGACTACATTCTAAGTCCCTGATGAGAGAGGGAAGAGGAGAAGAAAAAGGAGGAAGAGAAGAGAGATGAAGGAAGAGAGGAGGGGTAGGGAAGTCAGGCAGTTGGTAACGTGCTTACACAAGGATCTGAGTTTAATCCTAGAACCCAAAGTGAAAAATTCAGCTGTAGTGCCATACTTGTGTGATCCCAGTCCTGGGGAGGTGAGGACAGGTCCCTGGAACTTGAGGCCAACAAGAGACCCTGTTGAAAGAAGAGAAGGAAGAAAGGAAAGGAAAGGAAAGAAAAAAAATGAATGGGTCTTTCTTTTCTTTTTTCTTTTTCTTTTTCTTTCTTTCTTTCTTTTTTTTTTTTTTTTTTTTTTTTTT
>NW_022196911.1:102836904-102838524 GCF_008632895.1 Mastomys coucha | reverse complement strand
TTAAGACAGGGTTTCTCTATATAGCCCTGACTGTCCTGGAACTCACTCTGTAGACCAGGCTGGCCTTGAGCTCAGAAATCCGCCTACCTCTTCCCAAGCGCTGGGATTAAAGGTGTGCACCACCACTGCCCGGCTAAGATGAACAGTTCTTAAGGAATGACGTCTGGCCTCTGTACGCACGAGGACACACTCACAAAGGAACATTCAAACACAGGCATGTGCATGCACATACACACACACACATACACACAGAGGGATGCACAATAAAGTCAGGAGGAAGGGAGGGAAGGAGAAGGGTTTAACCCATTCATAACCCACCGCCTTCCGGTTCCCAGCCTGTCTGTGGGCACCCAGCAGCACAGGGGTTATTAACAGGGCAGCAGCTATTATCTTCAAAACTGAGGAACTGGCCTCTGAACTGGCCTTTGGGTCTGGGAGAAACTTCCAGCAAGAGGACTGTAGCCTGTAGTGGGCCCCAGGCTTACTTTGTTTTGCTGCGTCTGAGTTCTTGTTAAACAGAGCTCATTGTGCTCTGGACAGACAGGAAGGCACTGACATTCTCTGTATGGAGGAAGGCTATCTGCTTAAGGAGAAGAGGGATGAAATGAACAGTTTTCCTAGCCTGCACCCACCCGGGCTGCAAGAGCACTGTAGTTTTACCTGAAGGGCTATGGGAGCCTATTGTATAGATGAGAGAAGGCCTGGCTTGGTTAAACAGTCCCTCCAGAGGCAGAGACAGAGGCCAAGGGTCCAAAAGCCCTCCCTGCCTGTGCTTTGTCCTCACTGTTAAGAAGTGGCACAAGCCAGGCTTGGTGGTGCTCAGAGCAGAGACCGGGGTAGTAAGGTCTCTGAGTTCAAGGCCAGTCTGGTCGACAGTCCTTTCACCCTGAGTTCCAGAACAGCCAGCACTGTTACACAGAGAAGAAACCTTGTCTAAAAAGGAAGGGAAAAAAAAAAAGGTGACTGCTTCCCAAGAGTTGAGAATAATGACAAGCTTGCTCCACAGGCAGAGAAGGGACCCTGATAAAAACCAGTTCTCTGGCTGCCGTTCCCATGGCTGCCCATGTCTGTGGCCACCCAAGGTAGGGCTGCAGGCCAACAGTCGGAACCTTGCCAACCAGCTTAGCTACTCGGTCTTCCACCTAAAGGGGCTCTCCAGACAAAGGCTCTGCACTCCAGGCCAGAGGAGGAATGGTTTTCCCTCGACCCCCCCCCCCCCCCCCCCCAGGCTACTCTGCTCACAGGGTGCTCCGAATACTTGGGCTAGCCCCACCCCCAAAATAATAAAGCCATGTGGCGGGATCAGGGGTTCCCAGCCGTTGAGAAATGAATTTTGAATCTTGAAGCAAATAGCTTTTGTTTATGACAGAAGGTGGCACAGCTTTCCTAATAACCAGCCTCGAGGGTCAGAAGAAAATGAACTGAATTGCCCGGCAGGGAAACGGGAGGGACTTCCTTCCTGAAATCAAACCTGGCAATCATTCCTCTCTTGTTTAATGGCCGTTGCTGCTGAAAACATATTGGAGGAAATATCTGGACAATGAGACAGCCACTTAGCCAGCTACTAACTTGGTATTGTTTGACTTGCTTCAATGGCACATGCTGACTTCATTTTTTCCT
>NW_022196911.1:102834712-102836894 GCF_008632895.1 Mastomys coucha | reverse complement strand
CAGACAGATAACATGGAAGAGGACACCCTGTGCTTGAAAGAGCCCAGACCTGAGCCTGTATGAAGGTCTCCAGATTATGGACAGGGCTCCTGACTCTTAATGGGTTGGGAATAGGACATTATCAATTACAGGTCCTTTCCCTCCTGCCCAGGACCAGCAGGGGGATGAGTTGTGATAGAATCTGCTCAGAAGGGGAACTGAGGCTGGGGAAGAGCGGGGTCCCAGTTCTACATTCTTCTTGCGGGTGACTTCCTCAAACCTAAGCGCCACTACCAGTAAAGTAGAAATGGTGACAATGGTGGTGGTGGTGATAATGGTGGTGGTGATAATGGTGGTGATGATTGTAATGATGATGGTGGTGGTGATAATTGTAATGATGATGGTGGTGGTGGTGAGGATGAGAATGATGGTGATAATAATGATGATGGGAAAAAAATGAAGTCACATCTACCTACTAGGATTTTCTTAAGAGTTAAATGAGACTCTGCAAACTGAAGCCATCACTGAAAAGCCACTCATCTCTTTTAAAGATCTTTTCCGCAGAGGCAGGCGGATTTCTGAGTTCGAGGCCAGCCTGGTCTACAGAGTGAGTTCCAGGACAGCCAGGGTTACACAGAGAAACCGTGTCTCAAAACAACAACAACAAAGATCTTTTCCTCAAGCACTCTGGTAACAGTGGATATAGTTAAGAGATTTACTTTATTGGTTCTAAAATGAACCCCCCCCTCCCCGCACACATACATGCACACACACATACGTGAAACACACTCAAAGCCTAGGATTCATCAAAGCCAAAGCTTGACATAGGCCTAAGAGAACCACATATAAAATTATCCTAACCGGTCTCTTAGTCTGTATGTAAGGTTCTATCTTGTTTTTGGTTTTTCGAGACAGAGTTTCTCTGTGTATCCCTGGCTGTCCTGGAACTCACTCTGTAGACCAGGCTGGCCTGGAACTCAGAAATCCACCTGCCTCTGCCTCCCAAGTGCTGGGATTAAAGGCGTGCGCCACCACCGCCCAGCGTAAGGTTCTATCTTCTCGAGAGAGAGAGAGAGTGTGTGTGTGTGTGTGTGTGTGTGTGTGTGTGTGTGTGTGTGTGTGTGTGTGTGCGCGCGCGCGCGCGCAGATGATGTAGTCAGGATAATGTCTGAGAGTCCATCTCCCGTCCTGTGGGCTTCAGTCTTAGAACTCAAGTACATCTTCAGGCTTGTACACCAAGCACTTTTACCTGCTGAGTCACCTCGCCCAGCCCCATTTCCACATCTTCAAACTGGGTGACTTCTCTCCTAGATTCTGCAGAGATTAAGAGAACACTTTGCTCCGCCCTCATAGACTGCAAGTGCTCACCCCGTGTACTCTCTAGAAGTAGGAGTTAGGGACCCGGGCAAGGAGGTGGAGCCAGAGGGCCTTTGAGGTTCTTTGGTCCCCACAAGCTGAACAGAAGCAGGGCAAATCCAGAGCCGACTACTGGCTTCTGACTAAAGCATAGCAAGTCCGCTCCCCCTCACGTTTAAGTCCCTGGGCCTTGCTGGTGGACTAGCCCTTCCTGCCCGTGAGTTTGATCCTGTAACATTATTCAGAATGCCGTTTGTCTTAAGAGAGAGAGAACAGAGGCGTCTGGGGAGAGATTTGGTCTGGGGCCTGCAGAAAGGCTAAACACGAGGATCACGTCTCCTTTCTCTGGGAGAGTGGAGGAAATGGCAGACAGCAGCTGCCAGCGCTGGCAAGCTTCCAGTGCTCTGGGCTCACACTGCTTTCTTGGCCCATTTGTGCAGTTCCATCCTGGCAAGGGAGGAGCCAGAGCCATGGTCTTCTAGTTGGGCCTCTCAGGTCTGCATCCTGTGCTAAAACCCCCAGGCCCAGCTAAACAAAATGGAGATCCCAGGAAGCCAGCCAGCCTGGCCACAGGTTCCCTACAAGCCAGGCAACCTTTACATCTTCTTTCCCCCCGTACCTCTGTAAGTTCTACTTACAGCAAGGTGTCCTCTGTCCGCAGAGGGTTCTGGAGCAGCCCTTGTGTTTCCTGTTCTTTGGGGTTCTCCACACACAAGGCTCTCTGCTCTGGCATCTCCCAACAAGCCCAGCTCCTTTGCCTTGCAAATTTCTTTGCCTTGCAAATTTCTTTTTTCTTTCTTTTTTTCTTTCTTTCTTTCTTTCTTTTTTTTTTTTTGGTTTTTCCAGA
>NW_022196911.1:102824577-102834326 GCF_008632895.1 Mastomys coucha | reverse complement strand
CTGGGATTTGAACTCAGGACCTCTGGAAGAGCAGTCAGTGCTCTTAACCGCTGAGCCATCTCTCCAGCGCAAATTTCTTTCTACTTTACAAAACCTTCAAAGTCGGTTCAGGCCACTTCGGAGTACTTTCAGGAGTACCCTGGTCAGAACATGGCACCCTCATTGGTTCCAAACTACTTCATCAAAATGTTGATCTGTAATTGATAAAGGATGAGGAGGTCACTTAGTGGGTAAATCACATACATGGTAAACATGAGGCCCTGAATTCAACCCCACAATCCACATAAAAGCCAGGCCTTAGTAACCCGGCCTTCCTTGATGGAGATGAGATGTGGGGAACCCCTAGAAGCCCTTGGGCGAGGTAATTATTGTAAAGTATATTGTTCAAGAGCTGGGGTGTGGCTCATCGATGGAGCAATGTCTCAACATGTGAGGCCTGTCCCCAGCACTTAAAAAGATTTCAGTTGCACAAGGCACATTCATATAGTAACTATCACCACATTGCACTCCAAAGTTTTTTTTTTTATTCTTTCCTTTTTTTAAGAGATTTATTTATTATATGTAAGTACACTGTAGCTGTCTTCAGACACTCCAGAAGACAGGGTGTCAGATCTATGGATAGCTGTGAGCCACCATGTGGTTGCTGGGATTTGAACTCAGGACCTCGGGAAGAGCAGTCGGTGCTCTTAACTGCTGAGCCATCTCTCCAGCCCCTGCTTAAAACCTTGTTAAGTGTTGTTTGCTCATGCATGCAGATATTCAACAGTCAGAGGACAGCTTCTGGGAGCTCATTCTTTCCTTCAACCTTTGGATCTTGGAACTGGACTCAGTTTATCAGACTTGGCAGCCAGCACCTTTCTTCCTCCCCCTCCCCTCCCACCGAGACAGGGTTTCTCTGTGTAGCCTTGGCTGTCCTAGAACTCACTCTGTAGACCAGGCTGGCCAGGGTTTCTCTGAGTAGCCTTGGCTGCCCTGGAACTCACTCTGTAGACCAGGCTGGCCTCGAACTCAGAAATCCGCCTGCCTCTGCCTCCCAAGTGGGCACCCTTCTACTGAGCCATTTCACCAGCCCTCCAGAACTTTTGTTTGTAAAGGATTTGTGTATGCACATGGTTGTGTGGGGGGACCGTGAGGCAGAGAGGGTACTAGCTGTTGCTTATGACTGCCTTTGAAGCAGGTTCTCTCCCTGAAACTAGGGTGCATATATTCTCCACTAGGCTGGAAACCAGAAGGCCCTAACAGTCTCTGCTGCCCTCAGAGCCGGAATTCCAGGCAATGTAGACCAGTCTGGCCTTAAATGCATAAAGATCTGTCTCTGCCAGCTGGGTGCTGGGACTAAAGGCGTGCGCCACCACGCCCAGCCAGGTTTTTAAGTTAACCAAGTTTTAAAGCTGACCTAAGGACCTAAGATGGCCTGGTGACTCACATCTACAATCCCAGCCCTGAAAAGACTAAGACCAGAGGACCACTGAGAGTCCCAGGCTGGCCCAGACTACAGAGTGAGTTTCTGGTTCAAAACACAAAGCAAAGACAGACTGGAGAGGGTATCCTGTTAGCCACAGGTCCCGAGGGAGTTAGGTGTAAGATTTTTCTCCTATCTGATGGTTCCATTCTATCCCTGTGTGGTATCCCGTGGGCGCCACACAGGACACCACACTGGTTGCATGCAGGTATTGATGCAGTGACCTGACACACTGATGTACAGCAACAAGGTAGGGGTAGAGATGGCAGCCTCTACAGAGCAGTCATGGAGAGAAAAGAAGATAGGGTGGAAACAGCAGCTGCCCTAGAAGATGGAATCCCAAAGGATGGTGGCACAGCTCTGTGCTTTTGTATGTTGGAGCCAGGTCCCGGATATCCAGGCTAGTCTAGAACTGGACTTTGAACTTGTGATCCCCCTGCCTCTACCTCCTGAGTCCCGGGATTACAGACATGGACCATGTGAGGTGGTGGCGATGCAGCCAAGCCTCCTGCATGCTAGGCAAGCATCACACCCAAGGACCCCCATCCTCAGCCCCTTTGGCTTTCTCATGTGCTGTACTAGTTTAATTTAAACCTCTCTCCTCCAGGGTGATCTCTAGTCCTGAGGGTGTGACCTAACTCTTGTCTTCTGTCCTACAGAGAACGGAAGGCTCCCTTGATGGAACTTAAGGGGACTTAAGACAGCCAAGGCAGGTGCACGTCCCTGGGAGGTCGTCCACCCCCCCTCCGAGAAGAGCAGCCGATTCCTGGATTGCAAGAGTCCTGTGCACTTATTTATGAACCAGCCCTGTCCCCACCGAAAGTAGCAATCCTTCAGGACAAGCCATCCAATTTTAAACCCCCCCTGCCTTGTTAATTTGGGTATACAGAGAATCAGAGGCGCTGTTTAATAGCCAGCCTGATCTGTCTTCCTTGTGTTTTGGGAGGTGAAAGGAGGTTCCAGGAGAATAATGCCCTGGAGTATTTTGAGGCTCAAATGTTGTGTCTCGGATAGACAGAGTGCTTCTTCGTGGGTCCTCCTGTGCAGAAGCCACTTTCTGCTCTGTCGTCAATCACTGGGTTAGGTTTTTTTTGTTGTTGTTTTGTTTTGTTTCTGTTGTTCTTTTTCTTTCTGGGCTGATCTTAATCTTTGGAGGTATACAGTGCCGCTCAGGTTTGCCTGGTCCCCTGTGTGGCCTCCTCAGGAAGGAAGACCAGCTGGCTGGGAGCAATGCCCGTGGAATGACCACTCGAAGACAGGCCTCCAGCCAGCAATGGCAAAACTAGAGACTGGAGCGAGCGCTTAAAGTGTTTCCTTAGATCTTTCTTTTTCACTCCCTGCTGAAGGCCCAAAGAAATGGTTGGCTACAGCAACTGTTTTTTTTGTTTTTGTTTTTAAATAGTAAAAGGAAATGTGTACTTTTATCACTAATTTTTCTTTATTTATTCCCTGCTAAAGAAACCGTCTCCTGAGGTCTGAGCTCTCCTGAGGGTGGGCTTGAGCGAGTGAGCAGGAGCTGCCAACATTTTCCCGTGGAATATTGTAACTAACCCTCCTGGCCTCCCCTGTTTGCCTCAGCCACCTGGCTACAGGGCCCCTGAGGGGAGTTGTATTAAATAAAAAGTGATTTTTACTCTTCAGTTATCTGCGTGCAGTGTGTCATCTACCGGGGCAGGCCACATGCCAATAAAATGAATGCAGCCCTAGGGACTTTCACTTCGGCCAGTGTCACAGAGAGCCTAGTGGTGGCTCTTGTCTCTGGGTGGAGCCTCACATAGACCAACAGCCGGGGAAGCTGGATCCTTCGCATGTGCTGGAGTCCACCTCAGATCCTCATGCTTATGAGACAGTCTTTCATTGTGTGTACTCCCATTAATTAGTCCGGCTTGGGCTAGACTTCAAACTCACTATGTAGCCCAAGCAAGCCCCAACTCTTGATCCTCCCGCTTCTCCCGTCTTTCATTCTTCCTCTGGGTCTTCCTTTCCCTTCCTTCTTTCATTCCATTCTCACCATCTCTTCTTCACATTAAATGGCCAGAACGGGGGCTGGAGAGATGGCTCAGCAGTTAAGAGCACTGACTGCTCTTCTGAAGGTCCTGAGTTCAACTCCCAGAAACCACATGGTGGCTCACAACCATCTGTAAAGGGATTCGACGCCCTCTTCTGGTATGTCTGAAGACAGCTACAGTGTACTTACATACACTGTATTTATGTATTTATTACATACACTGTGTATTTACATACACAGCCAGGGCTACACAGAGAAACACATATATTATTACATAATAATAAAATAAATCTTTGGGCCAGAGCGAGCGGGGCCAGAGATAGCAAAGGTCCTGAGCAAAACCTAGCAAACACATGATGGCTCACAACCATCTGTACAGCTACTGTGTACCCAAATACATAAAATAATAAATAGATCTTTTCTGAAAGAAAGAAAGAAAGAAAGAGAGAAGGAAGGAAGGAAAGAGGGAAAGAAACCCTGACAAAGACAAGTTGGTACCAGCATAGTGGGGTATTCCTGTGACAACCTGACCATGTTTTGGGGAAGACTTTGGAAGAACTTTGGAACTTTGGTTAGAAGAGCTATTGGGGTGTTAAGAGCTCTGTGGGATGTTCTGAAGGAGCTTGGAAGATAATGTTGAGAACAGTGCAGAAGATGGAGGCCTGGCTTGTGAAATTTCAGGGGGAAGATTAAAGACTCTTATCAGGGCCGTTGTTATTTTGATTGTGAAGATTCTGTGGTTCTGGTTAGCTGGGGCTGAAGAACCAGCTGTGATTAACAAGATACCAGAACTACTAAAGTGAAAACTTTGCATTACTGGGACTATTGATGCTGGTTAGCTGGAGCTAAGAAATTAGAGGTGATTAAGAAGAGACCAGCATCACTGAGGTGACATCTTCTGGGAAGTGTTTTTTGAGAGCACAGAGGCTGTGTTCCAGAGATAGCCAAGGCTATACCTTGTGCTGTAGCAGGACTTGGTAACGTGTAAGAGTCACCCAGGTGGTACTGGTTTTGAAGGCATGAAGGGGTCATGAAGAACAGCTGAGGCTCAACACTGTGAGGCCATGGAAGGCCATTGATGAACGTGCAGCCTCAGTTGCAATTGCTGGATCAGGACTAAAAGGGTCATGCAGAGGAGTTGAGGCTTGGCACCATGAAGAGAGCCTATGAGAGACTATTGGTGAAGCCTAGTTGCAGTGTTTTGGAGATGCCAGTTCCATGGGATGGTCACCAAGAACAGCAGCAGCAGTGGAAGTAGAGGCATCTGGAGCCTAGAAGACAAGGTGTGGGATACAAAGGGCAGAGCTGAGCAGGGCAGTGGTGGTGCACACCTTTAATCCCAGCACTTGGGAGGCAGAGGCAGCTGGATTTCTGAGTTCGAGGCCAGCCTGGTCTACACAGTGAGTTCCAGGACAGCCAGGGCTACACAGAGAAATCAAACTCAAGTTACTCAAAGGGTGGGTTAGAAATGACGAATCTCTCGGCACACCCTGTGTCTACCAAAGCCAAACCTGCGTGACTCACTAGAAGCCCTGCTGGAAAAGAAGAGGCTTCCAGCATCTTTCTCAAGCATTGTCTGATCCCTGGAGGTTTTAAACAGCTCTTTTCCAAAGGCCTTTGAGGCTCATAGGCGGCAGAGATCGCCACCTGGTGGCCGTGTGTAATAACACTTGTCTTCCTAGATCACGATCCTCAAGAGTTGGAGGGTCATATTTAAAGTAATTACAGTTTTAACACAATTGTCTTCGAATTTTTTAAATGTTATTTATTTAATTTATTTATTATGTATGTGAGTACACTGTCGCTCTCTTCAGATACACCAGAAGAGGGCATTGGATCCCAGTACAGATGGTTGGGAGTCACCATGTGGTTGCTGGGAATTGAACTCAGGACCTCTGGAAGAGCAGTCAGTGCTCTTAACCTCTGAGCCATCTCTCCAGCCCCAAATGTTATTTTTTTAAAAGAGGATCACATGTAGCCTAGGCTTACCTTGAATTCTATATGCAGCTGAGGATGACCTTAAAGTCCTGAAGTGCCTCCTTTTAAACCCCAGAATTACAGTTTATGTAGTGCTGGAGGGGTCTAACCTGCACTGGTGGCAAGCACTCCACCAACTGACATATATCTCCAGCCCCATATATCCTTCACAAGCTGGAAGAAGAAGCCCCTCCCTCCCAATTACCCTCTGACCTCCACATGTTTGCCCTTCTCCACTCATAAAATAAATAAAAACGTAATTAATAGAAAGGAAAATGAGAGAAAAAGTCGAGCCCACAGCATTGATCTCCTCCTTCTTTTTGACTTCAGATTGGATGGGACCGATTGCCTCATGTTCCAGCCACAGTATCTCCTCTGATGTGAGAGTTGATTCCTTCAAGCTGTGAACCAAAGAACCCCATCCGTGTGGGGCATTTGTCAGGGATCTTATCACAGCAATGACATGATTGATGCCCATGTTGGAAAAGACTAGGTAGATGAAGGAAATGTTCTATGTCAAAAGAAACTAAAGAAAGCCAAAAGTAGGCCAGGCGGTGATGGCACACGCCTTTAATCCCAGCACTTGGGAGGCAGAGGCAGGTGGATTTCTGAGTTCGAGGCCAGCCTCCTCTACAGAGTGAGTTCCAGGACAGCCAGGGCTACACAGAGAAACCCTGTCTCAAAAAACAAAAACAAAAAAAAAAAATGAAAGAAAGAGAGAAAGAAAAAAAGAAAGGAAGGAAGGAAGGAAGGAAGGAAGGAAGGAAGGAAGGAAGGAAGGAAGCCAAGAGTGTTGGCACTTAGAATTTCAACACTGGAGGATCTGGGACAGGAGAATGATAAGTTGAAGGTTGGTCTGGGTATACCAGTAGATAGATGATAGATAGATAGATAGATAGATAGATAGATAGATAGATAGATGGATGAATAAATAGAAAAATAACTATTAAAATTATATGTGCATCTGCAACACAAAACCCTGAATTGGTTCCCAGCCTTAAAAACAAAAATATGGGTAAGAATAGAAATCTGGCAAAGGCGCTAGAGGACAAGCCTGATGAGCCAGCGGCCTGAGTTCGGTTCCCAGGACCTGTGTAGTAAAAGCTGTCTTTAGACACTGACATACACACAAATAGAGGAGACCTGGCATCTTTAGATGCTCTTAAAGAAAGAGAACTGTAGCCAGACACAATCTGCAATCCCAGCGCTTGGGAGGCAGAAGAATTGAGTTCAAGATCAAATACTTGATACTAAGGGAGACAAAGTCAAAAGAAGAAGAGGAGGAAGAAGAGGAAGAAGAGGAGGAAGGAAGCCAGGTTTGATGTCACAGGCCTTTAATACCAGCTACTCCAGAGGTTTAGGCATGAGGAACTTGAGTTCAAGGACAACCTGCACTCTTTAGTGAATTCCTTCCTCAGAATAAAGAGTACACAGAGGGCTGAGTCAGAGTGAGGGCTACACAGAGCAACCCTGCCTTGAAAAAACAAGAGAAGGGGGTTGGGAGGGCAAAGGCTGAGGCTATAGGTAGCCTAGCATGTGGGAGGGCCTGCCTAACTGTATCGTTTCTTCTCCTGTAGTAATGATTGTCTCAGAGGCTTACTGCCTCTGTCTGCTAACCCAGGCCTAGTCCTGGAAGCTTCTAGCCTCCATACAATCTTATCTAGGCCTAGAATGTTTTCAGCCTCTGAGACTTACTGCTGAATAAGCCTACCCTTTCTTGTTCTGATATCTGGTTGGCTGGTTCAACTCACCTGTTGTAGCTCAAACTCCTCTCTAGACTCTTCCAGATGCCTTCAGATGTTCTCATTCCCCGTAATAATGGAGCTGACCCGCCAGCAGTTTCTTGATTGTTCCCCCCAACATACAAGGATCTATAAAGAAATGGAGCTCCCTGAAGTTTGGATTTCCTAATTTCTCTTATTCTTGTGGAGGCCTGCTCCTTTTAACATAACTGTAGCCATTCTGTATTCAGTCTCCACTGTGCACAAAAGGTGAAAACAAGTTCTGACAGAACCCATCAAGGAGAGGCTATGGCAACCAAGTGAGTTTCTTGGAGACGGCCCACTGGTTTACAAGGCTGCAATGGGGAGATGGCCCAGCCCCAGAGACTTCTTCCCCAGATTGCTACTCACTGCCACTATTACATAGCCTAATGATTCCTGGGCATCAGTCCACCCTACTGGGGAAGTTTCCTGCAGATCAACATGAAGATGAATGTTCATGAGTTCAATGCTGTTTAGATGAATTAATGACTTTATAGAATTCAAATAATTTTAGGGAGAAAGTTTAAGGAGATGGTTTTAGTCGTTTTTCGAGAAAGATATAATAAAGTTAGAAACAAGAATAGGATGTACTGCCGGGCAGTGGTGGCACACGCCTTTAATCCCAGCACTTGGGAAGCAGAGGCAGGTGGATTTCTGAGTTCGAGGCCAGCCTGGTCTACGGAATGAGTTCCAGGATAACCAGGGCTACACAGAG
Source organism: Mastomys coucha (assembly GCF_008632895.1). Classification (NCBI taxonomy): domain Eukaryota; kingdom Metazoa; phylum Chordata; class Mammalia; order Rodentia; family Muridae; genus Mastomys; species Mastomys coucha. The sequence continues at coordinate 102,826,401 of NW_022196911.1, read as the reverse complement.
AAACCCTGTCTAGAAAAAACAAACAAACAACAACAACAAATAGCAGTAACTCTCTTTGGGGCAATTCCAATCTCCATTTGTCAGGGTGCCAGCAGTGCAGTTCAGCAGTGTCACTAAACATGAATCAGCAGAAACTGCCAGGCCTCCACCAAATTGGCATGAGTCAGCAGAGTCACCCAGCAGGTCTTACCTCAGCAAAATAGCCCACGAGTCTGCAACATAAGACACAACCGGAAACTTGCACTTCATACACGCGTATGTGCATAAGTGCATGTGCACTTGTGAAATTGATGAAACAGGTGGTCAGGTCCAAGCAGAGAGAGACAGAGACAGAGAGAGAAAGACACAGAGACAGAGAGAGCAAGCGAGCCTGACTTTCTTCTTTTTCTTCTCTCTGGCTCATGAAGAGTTAACAAACTCTGAGCCTCTCACCTGACCCGCAAGCCGCCCTTGAGCCAGAGAGAAAGGAGCCCTAGAAACTAAACCTTCTTAGTCCCCTGCTGCTCTCAGCAGGAGCTTTTGGCAACAAAATCGCAAAGAGTTAAGGAAAGAGTTAAATTGCCAAAAGTAAGCCTTTTTTTGGCCACACCATCGCTGATTCCACACCCACTTTTGCTGTCTTCCTCAGGGACCTCGATGCCAGGCTAACCCCTGGCAAAGTTCAGATCCTCAGACTCCACTTCCCCAAAGTATTCAAGGATTCTGATGCTGACGATTTCTCCTAAAAGTTCATAACGTTATGGGTGTATCACTCATGGTCTGTTAACGCAATGCTCTAGAAAACCCGGGATCACCACCCACCCAGAACCAATCAGCTTAAAGTGTGGCTGGAAATACTTTGTCTAGTTAGCTAAAATGTAAGACTGTATGCCCACCCCCGCCACCCAGGCTTCTGAACCTCTGAACTTGATTTTTCCTGTAAAAAAGCCTCTGGGACCCTGATTGATCAATCTTGGTGTCTACATTCAATAAACTATCCCTGTCTAACTGAGATGGGCATTTCTGTGCTTTGTGAGGTAACCCCTGAACCCCGACAGTTTTCCAGACTTGATGCTGGGCAGGGCTGTACTGGACAAACACCACAGGAGAAGGCATCTCCTGGACTGAAGGGCGGGAGGATTGAGTCTAAGGGTCAGGAGGCTCCACTGGAAGCAGAGTGAGTCACTGACTCTGTTGAAGCTGCACCATTATGGGTGCGTTGACCACCTTGACCTGGGACTGGGCTAGAAGTGAGGGTTGGGCCCCCACTGGCTGCTTGGAAAAGCCATCTTTGCATTGTTCCCCGGGTCGTGCTCCGCGCTCGCCGCAGCCGCCTTCGCCGCCCACTGCTGCCGCCTCCTCGTCCTCCAACGCGGACTCCGGCAGGTCTCTCGCCAGAGTCCTGGAACTCGACTCCTCGGCTCCCTCGCTGCATCGGACCACCGGCGTGCCCCACCATGTCAGACGCGGCCGTGGACACCAGCTCCAAGATCACCACCAAGGACTTGAAGGAGAAGAAGGAAGTTGTGGAGGAGGCAGAGAATGGAAGAGATGCACCTGCCAATGGGAATGCTCAAAATGAGGAAAATGGGGAGCAGGAGGCTGACAATGAGGTAGATGAAGAAGAGGAAGAAGGTGGGGAGGAAGAGGAGGAGGAGGAAGAAGGTGACGGTGAGGAAGAGGATGGAGATGAAGATGAGGAACCTGAGGCTCCTACTGGCAAGCGGGTAGCTGAGGGTGATGAGGATGATGATGTTGACACCAAGAAGCAGAAGACTGACGAGGAAGACTGACGAGGATGACTAGACAGCAAGAGGAAAAGCTAACCTTACGCACCGTGACCTA
>NW_022196911.1:102820996-102823889 GCF_008632895.1 Mastomys coucha | reverse complement strand
AAAAAAAAAAAAAAAAGAAGTGAGGGTTGGAAAACCACACCCCTCAAGCCCATCTTCAGTAACCCAGCAACAGCAGCCTTGTTATAACTATTAGCATTTTGTCTAGGCTCCGCCCCACAGTTACCTGGCAACAGCCAGGTGTGCCTGACTCCCTGTATAAGGGGCTGCTTGCCCACTCCTATCTCTCTCTCCTGCTCTTGCCTTCTTTCCCCATTCCCTTGACACCCTCTCTCTCCACTTGTTCATAGTTGGCCTCTACTTCTCTATTCCTCCTCTCTCTCTCTCTCTCTCTCTCTCTCTGCCTTTCTCTGCCTCTACTACTCTCTCAACTCCCCTTTTCATGCCTTGAATAAACTCTATTCTATATTATACCATCATGTGGCTGGTTCCTCAAGGGGAAGGGATGCCTCAGCATGGGCCCACAGAGGCACCCCCTTCCCCCATACCTTACTACACATCCACCAAAACATATCCCCCCTCTCTTTATCTTTTTATAAACACATCAATTACCAGCCACCAAAATACAATACATGTCCACTGTTGCCACAGGTCTTGTAGTCTCCTTATGTCTGTGTGCTATAGCCCTTTATAAAAACCACTGCTGCTGGGCAGTGGTGGCGCACGCCTTTAATCCCAACACTTGGGAGGCAGAGACAGGCAGATTTCTGAGTTCGAGGCCAGCCCTGGTCTACAGAGTGAGTTCTAGGACAGCCAGGACTATAGAGAGAAACCCTGTCTCGAAAATAAAAAAACAAAAAAACCCAAACAAACAAACAAAACAAAAACAAAAACAAAACCTTTACCACCTGCCTTCTTTTCGCTCAGAGGCTGCCTCTGTATACCCACCAGCCCTCCTCAATAAAACTCTCACATGAGGCCTGTTGCACAGTGTGACTTTGTGGTGTCCCTTGGCTCCAGTCCACCAAGGTCCCTATCCTTCTACAGCAGAACCCTAACAGTGACGTTTCTCTTTGTCAGGGTAGAGGATTAGCAGGCTCACATCTCCCTCAGGATCCTTAGGGGTGGAGGGCTTCCTTCTGAGAACTTGATACAATCCCAGCCCCCTTGTGCACACACAGTACCCAGGCAGCTACAGGCTTGAAGCACTTGCGTGACTAAAGCCCTCTCCAGTTCCTTGCCATGACCCGAAGGAAGGAACCCCAAGGTGGGATCCTATCTGTGGCAGCACATCTCCTCGTGCCTGAGGCTGCCTTGAGCAGCTGTCACTCATCAGAGGTTAGCCTCTGGAGTTGCACAAGCCTTCAGAGTCCAGGGAAAGAAAATAATAGTTTGGGCTGGAGAGATGGCTCAGCAGTTAAGAGCACTGAGTGCTCTTCTGAAGAGCCTGAGTTCAAATCCCAGCAACCTCATGGTGGCTCACAACCATCCGTAATGAGATCTGACACCCTCTTCTGGTATGTCTGAAGACAGCTACAGTGTACTTACAAATAACAATAAATAAACCTTTAAAAAAAAAAAGAAAGAAAAAGAAATAATTTTAGCAATAAAATGAAGGTCAACCTGAGATTCAGGGGTCAAGCTTCACCCACAGGGTCAAGCAAGCCCTTTGGCCCGCCCGCCGTACATCTCTTATCCCAGAAAACCTCCCCATTAACCCAGCCTTGTCCTGCCCAGCCCCCAGATCCACCTATTTCTGCTGATAACCAATCGTTTACACTAGTGCTGATAACCACAATGTACACTTTCTCATGCTTTAGAATGGCTCTTTCAAAGGAGCTCATTGGCATACACCTTACTCCGCCGTGGGTAGAAGGTCTGTTTTGCAGGTAAAGTTCAGAGAGGTCCCTCCGTGTGTACACATTTACACAACTGGATGGGGGAGGAGCCACTACCCACTCACTTCTCTTGCCCCACCCACTTGTAAGCATGCCCTCCCCCCATGCTTAAAAGCTGTTTAGGTATATACAGCTGGCTTTGAAACAATAGCCAGGGAAGATGGTAACTTTCCTGTTTTAAGGAAACATTGTCAACATTTACATTGTCCCTCTAGAAAAAAGCCATAAAGTTTATCCCTCAGGTCCCCAGGTTGCCTACTCAAGAGACAGTTCTAGGAACAGGACCCAGGTGGATCCGTTTATTCTGAACTCCCAGTCCCCAGACTAAGCTGGTCTTGTAGTTTTCTCGCTGGCTCCTGTGTCTGGAAATTTCTGCTCTTGAGTCCCTACTGTGCACAAGACGTAAAGAAAGTCATGTCAGACTAGAAAGATGGCTCAGCGGTTAAGAGCACCGACTGCTCTTCCAGGGGTCCTGAGTTCAATTCCTAGCAACCACATGGTGGCTCACAACCATCTGTAATGGGATTCAATGCCCTCTTCTGGTGTGTCTGAAGACAGCTACAGTGTACTCATATAAATAAAAATAAATAATTAAAAAAAAAAGTCATGTCTAGTGAGAAAACAAATGAACAGAAAGAAAGATTTCTGTCTTCAGAAAATATTCTGGGTGGGCAAGGGCAAGGCAGCTGAGATATACCCAAATGCCTGCAGACAAGCCAGGAGGGAAGGGCTTGAGTAAAGAAACCGGGCTGAGAGTCAGGCAAATGAGATTGCTCTGAGCATGTGAAATTTAGGATGTGGGTGGGGTAGCCAGTGACTTCTTAAGAATCATATCAGCTGACTGAGCTATGGAAGGTGGTACCAGAGTTGGCTTCTCCCATTAGGCTTTATAAGGCAGGTTGGCTGGTGAGGTAGCTCAGTGGGTGGATCATAGATCACTTCCCTAACATGCACAGAGCCCTGGATTGAATCCCCAGCATCACATAAAACCAAGTGTATTAGTCAGGGTTCTTAGAGTCACAGAAGTTAGATAGTCTCTATGTAGTAAAGGAATTTATTGCAGACTTACAGTCTGTAGTCCAACTCCCAACAATCCA
>NW_022196911.1:102812731-102819463 GCF_008632895.1 Mastomys coucha | reverse complement strand
CAGCTTCAGGATGATGGGGAACATGGTAAGACCAGTGGATTCCATGATTGTGGGCCCACTGTCGCACTGCTCTGGCTGTGAAGTGAGTTCCTTGGTCAGAAGCAATACCATGGTGTGGAATACCATGAGGATAGATTAAGGCATTCAGTGAGTCCACGGATGGTGGTCTTGACATCCTTGGATGTTGTCTTCTTGCTACTCTATTTCAATGACACTGATGACAGTGTTCAGGCTAAACTTCTTGCAAGAGGCCAAGAGGAGTTAACTGATAGGGAATCTTCTTTTCTCATGCGGGTGTCCGGCAAGCATGCAGCATTACATCTGATGTCTCTTGTCCTTCTCAGGAACATGATGGGTCTGTAAATAACCAGTGTTCCCTCCATCCTTACAAGGTCAGCTTCCACCAACTAGGCTGGGATCACTGGATCATTGCTCCCCGTCTCTATACCCCAAATTACTGTAGAAGAATTTCTATCTTTTGTTTTCTATGGCTATAATCTAGAGCTCTACTTTAATCCTTGAGGGATGGGGTGAGAGGCTCCTCTGAATTTTATCTCAGACAGCACTACTAATAAACAGCTTTTACCAGTTAAAGAAGCCAGCAAGTCTCAATACCTGCCTAGCTTTTGACTAGTTTTATCACCATTCTCTGTGAGATGGAACCTGATTCAGGGCAGGGGCATGTGCTTGACACTGTTAATTCCTACCTGTTCTTTACATTTACTATAAATTAACACAGTTATTCTTATCTCAACAGTTGATGCTCACTGGATTGAATATATGGGGATCGATTCCTTAGCATCATTTTGCTCACATATCTACTTAAAAATCAATTCAGCCTTTACTGTTCTTCAGTATTTTCATGACACCCCACTCCTGGTACCAATTTTGTATTAGTCAGGGTTTTTAGAGTCACAGAAGTTATGATAGTCTCTATGTAGTAAAGGAATTTATTGCAGACTTACAGTCTGTAGTCCAACTCCCAACAATCAACTTCCAACAATAGTCGGCAGCAGCTGTGAATGGAAGTCCAAGGATCCAGCAGTTGCTCAGTCCCACAAGGCAAGCAGATGAAAAAAAGTGAGCTTTCCTTCTTCCTTATATAGGTCTCCAGAAAAAGGTATAGCCCAGGTTAAAGGTGTTACCACACCTTTAACCCCAGGTGACCCTGATTGAACTTATAGATCTTTCTATCTTAATCCTCTGGGATTCATAGCCACTATACCTCAAGATCTCCATGCCAAGATTCGGGTCGGAAACTTGTATCTCTCAGCCTCCAGATTAGGGCCAGGTAAGCCTTCTAATTCTGGATTGTAGTTCATTTCAGATACAGTCAAATTGACAACCAGGAATAGCCACTACCCCAAGTGTGGTAGTTCTTACCTGCAATCTTGGCCCTTGGGAATTGGAGACAAAAGGATCGGGAAATTAATGCCAGCCTCGGTCATGTAGCAACTTTAAGGCTAGCCTGGGCTACATGAGGGGTTTTTGTTGTTGTTGTTTTTGTCTTGTTTTGTTTTTAAGGCACTTAGTAATAGTACCCTGAGTACTGGGGATGGAGGAACTGCTCCAAAGTGAGAACATTCTAGCAGGTAGGTGTGCTACTTTTGTTATTTGAGACAGGATCTCTGGCTGGCCTGGTACTCTCTAGGTAGACCAGGCTGGCCTTGAGACACAGAGAATTCAGAAATCTGCCTGCCTCTGCCTCCCAAGTGCTGGGATTAAAAGTGTGTGCCATCACTGCCTGGCAGTATTTTCTTGACTGATGATTACTGTGGGCAGTGCCGTCCCTGGCCAGGTGGTCCCGGGTGGCATATGGAAACAGACTGAACAACTTACACAGAGAGCAAGCCAGAAAGCACCATTCCTCTTCCGCCTTCTGCATCAGCTCCTGCCTTGAGTTCCTGTCCTGTTGTCCCTCAGAGGTGGAGTGTGGCCTGAGCACTGTAAACTGAAATATGTCCGCCCATTGTTGCTTTGGGTCACGGTGTTTTAGCACATCAATAGAAACCCTAAGACTTGTGGTGGCCCAGAGACCTTGGTGAGGGCTCACCACACAGACAATTCACATAAACCCAAAATGGCCACGGAGCCCTACGTATGACCTTTGGCCTCATTTAAGAAGCTCCCAGTCAGGTCTCAAATTCCAAAAGGCAGACGGAACGAATGGCTATCTGTGTGGCTGTCAGCACCAAAGCACACACTGGCCTCCAGGCTCTGCGCTCACATGTTTCAAAGCTCGCTAGCTCGCTAGCCCTACCTCACCTCCTCCCCTACCCTTAACTCCCTCTAGCTCTCCAGCTTCCGTCCCTCCAGCTAAGCATTCTCCTAAGAACCCGCTATTTTGGCTATTTTCTCTCGGTCTTCCTCTCTCTGTCTTCCTCCTCCCTGCCCCTCTGCTCTGATCCTCTCCTCTCCTCTCTCTCTCTCTCTCTCTCTCTCTCTCTCTCTCTCTCTCTCTCTCTCTCTCTCTCTCTCTCTCGCCCTCACTCTGCTCTGCTCCTGACTCTCTCCTGGTCAGGTCCAGTCTGCTGGCCCTGTTCGGTTGGTCTGCTACTCTCTCTCCCTGCTCTGGATTCTTCCGGTTGCTCCTGGCTGTTCTCTGCAATAGAAACCTTCCCCTTAACCATATCGCGGACTGGCCTTGTCTTCACTTTACACAGTCCCTTAATCAAGGGTGGGTCACTATGAGCACACTGAACATCTGAATGGCCATTATCCTTCTTTGGACTTAGTTATGATGCTGTTCACTCCTTCTAGAAACTTCTCTTTGTCTATTCTGTAGCTCCAGGAGACCCTCTATTCCTGGAGCAGAGCAGAGCAGAGAGTTGCGGCTTTTTCCATTCTGAAAAAAAAAAAAAAAAAAAAAAAAAAAAAAAAGAACTGCCAGCCAGGGTGTGGTAGCACACCCTGAAATCCCAGCATTCAGGAAATGGAGGCAGGCAGATCTGAGTTCGAGGCCTGCCTGGTCTACAGAGTGACTTCCAGGCTACACAGAGAGACCCTGTCTCAAAACAAAACAAACAAAATAAGAATGAGCTGCCTAGTAGAGACGTCTCCCTCCAGAGGCAGGCGCATCCAACCACCGTGTTACAAACCCAGGTCCTGTATATGCTCAGCACAGACTTCCACCGCGTGGCATTCCAGCCCCATAGTGGATCCAAACTTTTGGAAATGCTACCCAGGACACCTTGCTTGTCACAGATGGAGGAAGAGGAGGGAGCAAGAAGCGTGGCGGCTAAAAACCTGGAGCTTTGGGCAACGCTATGGCAGCCAACCACTTCCTGCTCGCCTTGTGAGCTTCTTTGCTAAGTTGCAGCCAACTGAGGGGGCCTGCTCCTTAGATAAGTGTATAGGGAGGAGAGACTTTACAGGTTTCAGCCAGAGTGGGAAGGAAGCTTGGAAAAGCCTTTGAAGGGCCCTCCCAATACTAGCAAAATTACCAGCCATGCATCGCAATTCCCAGCCTCTGCAACAGGCAAATAACCAGTCTCTGTGTTCCCGGATTGATTAAACAGTAATTAGGCGTCAAAAGCTCGCTAAATGCCCCTCTTTCAAAAGCTCTCAGCTAGGCAATTTTTCTCTCACATTTAATAGTGACTATTCTTGTATTCTTTTCTGCCCAAAGTGGTCATAATTGTGGGGGGCCCCTGAGATGAGCACCCGTGAAGCTGCTGGCAGAGAGGGATGTGCCACTGTTGTTCTTGGGAAGATGCAGGGGCAGTTGGTCCTCTCTCTCTCTCTCTCTCTCTCTCTCTCTCTCTCTGTGTGTGTGTGTGTGTGTCTCTGTCTCTGTCTCTGTCTCTGTCTCTGTCTCTCTCTCTCTCTCTCTCTCTCTCTCTCTCTCTCTCTCTCTCTCTGTGACTCCATCTCTTGGTGAAAACCAAGGCTGGTGTGTAGCTCAGTCGGTAGAGTGTGTGCCTGGTGCCCAGGATGCCCCGGAAGCCCAGGGGTCAATCCCAGAACAGGAAGGTAGAAACAAGAGGTTCAAGATCATCCCTGGATACACTGCAAGTTAGAGGACAGCCTGGGCTACATAAAACATTGTCTCTGTGGCAAACGCCTTTAATATCAACCCTTGGGAGACAGAGGCCTCAAGCTCCAGGACAGCAGAGCTGTTACACAAAGAAACCCTGCCTGAAAAATACCAAAAATAAAACAACAACAAAAACCCGGTCTCAAGGCAAAGTTATTACCTTTTCCTCTTGGCTCTACCCAACAGTTACCTAGCAACAGTTACCTAGCAACAGCCAGCTCACTGTACTAAAGGACAGTCCATGTCTCCCTTTCCCTCTCCCTCCCTCCTCTCCCTCTTCCTCTCCGTCTCCCTCTCTCTCTCTTCCTTCCTCCTTCCTTCCTTCCCCATCTTCTTTCAGTCTCCCTACGTGTTCCTGGCTAGCCTCTTTCTTTCTTTCTTTCTCTGTCCTTCTCTGTCCCCTTTTTTTCTCTGCCTCAACCGCCTTCCCAGATCCCAAATAAACTTCCTTTTATACTAGGCCTGTCCTATGGGTGATGCCGCAGGGGAATGCCTCTGCATGGGCCCAGCTAAGGCACCCCCTCCTGCTGCATCATACTGCCTTTTATAAAACTTATCCAAAATGAAGATTTATGCATTGAAGACCTTGGTTATTGTACAAAAATAGTGGTAATCACCTAACTGTGCCCCTTAAAACAATATGGGCTATTAAGTCTCTCTGTCTGCACACACACACACACACACACACACACACACACACACATGCACTCTTGATGTGGCATGGGTAGACTCTCGGACTTCTAAAGAATACAAGCAATAAGGCAGACACCCAAACGTTCCAAGTTCATTACAACCTTCTCTTTGCTTGAGCAGGATGTGATGGCGCCTGCCTTTAATGTCAGCACAGGGAGCCAGAGGCAGGCAGATCTCTGTGAGTTTGAGGCTAGCCTTGTCTACGTAGTAAATTGCCGGGACAGCTAGAGCTACATAGTGAGATCCTGTCTCAAAAACAAACAAAAAAGCTGGAGCTTGAAGGGACCCAGCCAAGTTCAGGGTTGGAGGTCAGGAGGCCATAGAGTATGCAGCTCAGTTAGCCAGCTTGCCAAGGTCACACTTGATGAGGTGGCTTGGAGGGCCCACACTGTGAGAGAGTGCTGAACTGGTAGGACTGGTTGAAGCACCAGGATCGGGTGGGGAGAGGAGTAGCCAGAGCACAAAGTCCAAGCAGAGCAGCACCCCAGGGAGCCAAACGATTTTTCTAGGCCCTCTTCCTAACTCCGGTTCTCTGGCACTGACTTTGGGCAGCTCTAAATGCCACTCCTTGATTTGTTTATTTTTTTTTTTAGACCTGTAGACAAAATGATTACTTCCAGTTTCAAATAGGATCCTATGTTGTTTTTCTCTCTGCTGGACTCAAGGAGTTGTATTATGTCTTTCCTCCAGCCTGTAAGAACAAAAGGAGGAAGAATAAATTGTAATTGGGAGAATTAGTCACACTCTCCCTTGGAAGCTTCCCGTGTGCGTGCGTCTCAGTGAGAGGAGGGCTGTCATTCCGCTGCTGTGGATCCAGGCGGGGAGTGACCCTGTTGTCTTTGAATGGATGTGATGGTACTTCAGTGTCCTCCAACTGAGTGGCGTCAGCGTGTCTTTATGAGTACTGGAAACATGAGGACATTTCCTGACATTTTGTGTGAGGTAATTTACATCCTCCAACGGCACAGGAAAGACAAGACAGGACCATCTTCTTCTAGTTAAGATTTCCTTGTTTATTTTTTTAGGTTTTTTTTCAAGACAAGTTTTCTCTGTGTAAGAGAGCCCTAGCTGTCCTGGAACTCATTCTGTAGACCAGGCTGGCCTGGAACTCATAGAGTTTGCCTCTGCCTCCTGAGTGCTAGGATTACAAAAGTGTACCAATTTACTTTGCTTAGACCAGCACCTTTTTTTTAAAAAAAAATAAGTTTAAAAGGAAATTAAAAATTAAACCCTATTTGTATATATATGTGTGTGCACGTTTGGGTATGTGTTTGTGTGAATGCAGGTGCCCATGGAGTATGGAAGAGCGTTAGATCCCCGGAGGTGAGAGTTCCAAGTGGCTGTGAGCTGCCCGTGTAGGTGATGGGAACCAAACTTGGATCTTCTGGAAGAGCATTAGACAGTCCACAGCTGAGCCGTCTCTCCCGGAGTAGAGAGTCTAGCACCTGTTGGCTGTCTGAATGCTGCCTTCTCTCTGTGTATTTGTCTCAAAGCTTCTCTCTTATGAGAACACTCACAGCCGGGCAGTGGTGGCACACTCCTTTAATCCCAGCAGTTGGGAGGCAGAGGCAGGTAGATCTGAGTTTGAAACCAGCCAGGACTATAGAGAGAGGAGAGACCCTGTTTCAAACAAACCAACCAACCAAAAAACCTGATTACCATTTTACTCCAGGATCATGTCCATCGTAGGACATGTTTGATCCTTCTGAGTCTTGCTATTTATTAATCTTGTTAGCATTCTGTCTAAAGTCCACTCCCACAGTTACCTGGCAACAGCCAGGTAGGCCTGGCCCACTACAGAAGGGGCTGCTTGCCCCCTCTTCTCTCTCTTACTCTTGCTTCCCTCTCTTCTCTCTTGCCCTCTTGGGATTTTCCCTTTCCCTCTCCTTCCTCTTCTCTCCACATGGTCATGACCAGCCTCTTCTCTTCACTTCTCTTCACTTCTCTTCTCTTCTCTTCTCTTCTCTTCTCTTCTCTTCTCTCCTCTCCTCCCCTCCCCTCCC